>NC_142078.1:5628377-5785877 GCF_059756535.1 Pantherophis guttatus
TAATTGATCCCAGACAGGACGTGGAAGGATTTTCTTTCCCCGCGGAGGAGAAGTTAGAACCATGTGGGGGTGGAAAAATGACTCCCCGCTCAACCCCTGGATCCAAAACCCATCTTATTTTTGGAATTATTTCTGTTTTCTTTACCGCCCCCCCTCCTTTCTCCAAGAGGTTTGATTTGTGGGCAGCCCATGGTAGGGTTGATCTGCCCTCTCCCCCCCCCCATGATTTTAGGGGTTTGCAGTGAGAAATGCCTTCCTTAAGGCTCAGATTCCCAGCCAGCTGAAATCTATTCATGGTTTGGAGATATAAATGGGTTGGGGGGTGGGTTTCACTGCCCCTCCCCAGGGGCCTGAATTACCAGAGGGGAGCTTGCTTTCAAGGTGAAGGTATGCCCGTGGTTATGATCTCTCTTAACAGAATAACGGAATTAGAAGGGACCTTGGAGGTCTTCTAGTCCAACCTCCTGCGCAGGCAAGAAATCCTGTATCAGGGGTGAAATCCAGCAGGTTCTGGAGAACCGGTAGGGGAAATTTTGAGCAGTTCGGAGAACCGGCAAATACCACCTCTGGCTGGCCCCAGAGTGGGGAGGGAATGGAGATTTTGCAGTATCCTTCCCCCAGGAGCGGGGAGGGAATGGAGATTTGGCAGGAGCCTTCCCCTGGAGTGGGGTGGGAATGGGGATTTTGCAGTATCCTTCCCCTGGAGTGGGGAGGGAATGGAGATTTTGCAGCATCTTTTCCCCTGGAGTGGGGAGGGAATGGAGATTTTGCAGTATCCTTCCCCTGGAGTGGGGTAGGAATGGAGATTTTTCAGTATCCTTTCCCCTGGAGTGGGGAGGGAATGGAGCTTTTGCAGCATCCTTTCCCCTGGAGTGGGGTGGGAATGGGGATTTTGCAGCATCCTTCCCCCTGGAGTGGGGAGGGAATGGAGATTTTGCAGCATCCTTCCCCTGGAGTAGGGTGGGAATGGGGATTTTGCAGCATCCTTTCCCCTGGAGTGGGGTGGGAATGGGGATTTTGTAGTATCCTTACCCTGGAATGGAGTGGGAATGGGGATTTTGCAGTATCCTTTCCCCTGGAGTGGGGAGGGAATGGAGATTTTGCAGTATCCTTCCCCTGCCACGCCCACCAAGCCACGCCCACAGAACCGGTAGTAAAAAAAATATGGATTTCACCCCTGGGTTACGCATGGTTTGATGGTTCAGTCTTTGAAAGTTGTACTCGGGAGAGTTGGAAAAATGTAGCTTTGACGGCTAGGCCTCCTGGGTTTTTACGTTTGGAAATAAATGTAAGTTTCCAAAGTAGGAAGACATAGAAATTTAATAAATAACAGAAAAGCCCTTCCTTGCAGCGGGGAATTGCACGATTTTAGGAAATGCAGAGGACCGTGTTATAAAGTTAGGACATCTAACAGATCTCAATCGCTATTTTTATTGTTCTTGTTCTTGATGGTCTTCAACACACAGAAAAGCAAGATGATGGGTCGGGAGGGAAAAAGGATAACTGGAAGGAGGGGTGTGAGGGATTTCAAATAGAGAGAGAGAAGTTGGTTATGATTCTGGGGTCTTATCAGGGGTGGAGGAGTCCTCTTGAAGAGCAGCCGCTGGGAGAGACGGACAGGAATACGAATGCCATCTTGTTCCACTGATGGGTTTTGGTGATCCAGAAGGTTGGTCTTTGCTAAGGTCCAGGAGATCTCTTGTGAGGTTAACTTGAAAAGGAACCCACCTCTTAGTCATATCCTAAACAAGAGCATCCATTTTATCTTCTGGGATTAAGGCTCCGTTGAACTGAAAGAGACTTATTTCTGGGTAGGCTCGTATACGATTTGTGATAGAAGAGGAGAAGCAACCAACTTACCGGCCTGTTAAATATTTTGGACTTTGTTTCTCCTCCGCTTTGACAGTGAGGCCACTCTAGGAATGCCCGTCAAAACCTCTGAAACCTGATTGCGTGTGCCTTTTTTTAAAAAACCAGGGCTTTTCATTATTCTAGATTTTAAAAATCTATTGATTAAATCTATTGATGAATAAAGTAGAGTAGAGTAGAGTAGAGTAGAGTAGAGTAGAATAGAATAGAATAGAATAGAATAGAATAGAATAGAATAGAATAGAATAGAATAGAATAGAATAGAATAGAAATAATAGGGTAGGGTAGAATGGAATAGAATGGACTGGAATGGACTAGAAGAGAAGAGAAGAGAAGAGAAGAGAAGAGAAGAGAAGAGAAGAGAAGAGAAGAGAAGAGAAGAGAAGAGAAGAGAATAACAGTTGGAAGGGACCTTGGAGGTCTTCTAGTCCAACCCCCTGCTTAGGTAGGAGACCCTACACCATTTCAGACAAATGGTTATCCAACCTCTTCTTAAAAACTTCCAGTGTTGGAGCATTCACAACTTCTGGAGGCCATTTGTTCCACTGAGTAATTGTTCTAACTGACAGAAAATTCCTCCTTAGTTCTAAGTTGCTTCTCTCCTTGATGAGTTTCCACCCGTTGCTTCTTGTCCTGCCCTCAGGTGTTCTGGAGAATAGCTTGACTCCCTCTTCTTTGGGGCAGCCCCTGAGATATTGGAAGACTGCTATCATGTCTCCCCTAGTCCTTCTCTTCATCAAAGTAGACATACCCAGTTCCTGCAACCGTTCTTCATATGTTTTAGCCTCCAGTCCCCTAATCCTCTTTGTTGCTCTTCTCTGCACTCTTTCTAGAGTCTCAACCTCTTTTTTACATCGTGGCGACCAAAACTGAATGCAGGATTCCAAGTGTGGCCTTACCAAGTTAAAATTAAAATTAAAAATGAATCAATCACGGAACGTTTCAAGGCGGGCATCATTTTGAAATCAGAACATCAAAGACATCTGTCCCAGTTTTGTTTCAAAGAAGACCAACGCACTTTCTATTATTTAAAGGATATCCAATCACTTTTTTTTTTTTTAAAAGGGAAATCAAAATCCAATTTATTCCAGGCAATTATAAAAAAAAGAGAGAGAGAGAGAGAGAGAGAGAGAAGTCAAACCAAAGTTCACTCAAATCATCCCGTATTTCTCTCCCCCAGGTTCTCAAGAGCCTTTCAGTCCATGCCGGTTCGGTTCTTTTGGCTTTTCTAGTCTCTGTTATCTTTTTTAAAGAGAGAGAAGATCTTTAAGGGGAAGATTTCCCTGTTTAAATTAAAACAAGGGGACGTCTTGCCGTCCTACCTACCTTGAAGATCTTAGATACAGGGGGACCAGAAATCTGATTTGTCGATAAAGGCCCATAAAGAGGGCTGCCTTTATCTTAACATTGATGTCTAGCTTCATTGGCCTCACACGACGAGAAGGTGCCTTCTGCAGATGTTTCCTTCAAAGATATGCAAGCTTGATGGGACTTGGGATCTTCTCCCTCTCATACTTCTAGGTAGGACGGCAGATTTCACTGTAGCTTTGAAGATGGAGGCCTCTAAGACAGTCCTGTTTGCTGTTTGCGTTAAAGCTTGCATTACTCCCAACCCATAAAAGAACGAGAAGCATAAGAGATGCTAGAGATAGCAAAGTGACTTCTTATTAAAATAACTGTGGGTCCCTTCGGATGGATACCCCCCCCATCCTACACTCCTCCCTCGCTCGGGATAGCCAAGTAGACCTGAAGTCGACTCGGTTAAGAGCAATACAGAGTTGTCCTTAAGTTTCCCCTCCCGCCAATCTGCTTCCCTTCCTTTGTCCGTCCTTGAAAACCGTCGCAGCTCACTACCCACGCAAGCAATCCAGCTCTTTTGGAGGATGCTCAGCTGGAGCTGCGGCGTTGATGGTCTCCTTCTCCAACCGCATGACTCCGGGTGATGCAAGTCAACCCACCAAAACGAGTCAACAGATCCCATCCTTTTCCATTCCACATTTTCTTTTTTCTTTTTTTCTTTGGCTTTCAACTCTTCTTCCCAACCGCATGGATTATCCTCCATATGTCTTTCTGTGTGTTTTTTTCCCCCCGCCTCCTTCGTCTCCTTCCTCCTCCCTTTCTCTCTTCCTCTCTCGCCTCTTGTGCTGTCCCTCCGTCTTCTAATCTTTAAATTTTTACAAACCCCCCACCACCACCACCGATGTCTATGGAGATTTTCAAGTCCCCTCCAGGTCATAGTTGTCCTAAAGGTGCTTTTTTTCCTCAGACTTTCTGGTTGTTCTTTGAAGACATTTTGCTTCATCCTCCAAGAAGCTTCTTCGGCTCTTGGCTTCAGCTCTTCTTCTTCAGAGCTGAAGAAGCTTCTCGGATAAGAAGCGAAACGTCTTCAAAGAAAAAAAACAAACGAGAAGTCCAGTTGTCTCTTGAAAAAAGGCAAGGGGTGGGAAACCTTGATATTTTCATCGACATCGCCGTGATCCTCCCAGGGCGTTCCCCCTGCTATCCCGAAAAGCTCCCAAATCTTTGGCCACGTTCTTCTACTTCTATCGATATGAATAAGCCAGAAGATTATCTCAATATATCTCAGGTTGAGCTCAAAGGAGATTCGAGAGACCTGGCTTTGGAGGAATGGAGAATCCACACGGCAGGAGAGAGAGAGAGAGAGAGAGAGAAGAGAGGAACAAATGTTGAAAGACAACGAGACAAATTTGAGACAGGAGGACAGGGGTTTTGGGGGAAGCCGACATGTAGCCGTGGTGTTCCTTGGCCAACACCAACTTCTCATTTCTCCCCCATCCTGGCTTGGTGGCACCAGAAGCTGCTGCATATCCCAGCCCAGCCTAACCAATGTGCAGACTACTGTACAATTTCGTAGTCCTGAACAGGTAGTCCGAACACTGGGCAGACGGAGTGGATCTTCTCAGTCCAGATTTTTGACGGAGAACGGGAGCGCTGGGTTCTCCTTCCCCCACCACAACCCCTTCTTTGCAAGAAACCAAGGGGTGGGTGGAGGGGGAGAAAGAGAGAGGTGTCAAAAATAGTCCTAGCGAGGTAGAAAAGGGGTAGAAGGGATAGAGAGAGAGATCAGATCTTGTATCCATGATGAAGACTTACTTTGGCAATGAAGAAGTTTGAAGACGTGTGTGGATCTTTGCATCTTCAGCTCTTGAGATCTTCAGCCCTCTTCCTTCTCTAGATTCTTCTTCTTCTTCTTCTTCTTCTTCTTCTTCTTCTTCTTCTTCTTCTTCTTCTTCTTCTTCTTCTTCTTCTTCTTCTTCTTCTCCTCCTCCTCCTCCTCCTCCTCCTCCTCCTCCTTCTCTTCCTTCTCCTTCTCCTTCTCCTCCTCCTCCTCCTCCTTCTTCTCCTTCTCCTCCTCCTTCTTCTCTTCCTTCTTCTCCTTCTCCTCTTCCTTCTTCTTCTTCTTCCTCCGTCTCCACCCAAGCTCCTAGGAAGAATGCAACAGACAAATCAATTTTTTTAAAAAAAATCCTTCCAATAAAACAAGCAAATAAATAAATTGCCAATTACGATGCGGCGGGGTCCCCAAAGGTAGACCTGTTTCTTGGGCACCGTCAAGATTCCTGGTCTCTGGCCAATTCTTTTGGGCCCCCAACCATCCACATCACGGTTTCCCCCTCCTGCCCCAAAGCCTTGGGGTGTTTGGGGGGGGGATTTTGAGAGGAGGAGGGGTTGTCCCGAAGAACCCCATTTCACTTGGCATCTCAAGCGGGCCGGTCAAGAGATCCCGCTGTTCGGTTCTCAAGCTGGCCACAAGATTTGCTGACCCACCTTGGCCAGTAGCCTGTGCTGTTCGCCTCTGGGCGACCACGCGAGCGATCTGCCTCCCCCTCCTTTGTGGCCTCCCAAGTGCCCCCACCCCCAGCATCTGGCGCACTCGTGCCTCCTCCCTTCCTCCAGCCTTTCGCACCCTCCCTCCCTCCTTCCTTCCCTCTTGCTTCTCCTCGGTTTCTCTGCCTGAATTGACGTGGCAGGACTTACTTGCCTCCAAGGAGGAGCTTGTCAATCGCCGAGAAGGTCAGAGTTCGAGAAGAACCGAGAGCCGTCTGGTGGAGTAGGGTGGTGGGAGGGTGGTGGGGGAGAGGAGAGAGAAAGCCTCCCCACCTTGGAGGGAGCCTTGAGGGATGTCGTCCTCCCCTTTTTGGTGCATAGCTTCCATGTAGTGTTTCCAGATGTTCCTTGGGCCATGCACTCTGCTTCCTCTCCAAGGCTGTCAGGGATAAAGGGGGCTTTATGTGTGATGCACAGACTCAACAGCGTGCGCCAGGGAGAGAGAGAGAGAGAGAGAGGCCAGGAGGGGAGAAGAGAGGGCGCCAATCAGCCAAAAAAATGGGAAAAGAAACCAAATAAATAAGAGACTCTGGAAGGATGCCGCCGTCGGTTCCCTTGCCCTCCGCTTGAGGACTGCTGGCTGGTTCCATCCTCCTCCTCGCATTCTTTTTTTTTTTTTTTAATGCTCCTTGATGACTTCGGAGGAGGTGGGATTGGAAGACTGTTTAGCAGATTGAAACATGCTGGGACGGGAAGGAAGAAGAAAGAGGCCAGTCGGTTCAGAAATATAGATCTGTTGAAGGTCAGCATGGCCTCCATGAGCAACATCTGGGTGTCGACAAGTTTCCCACCGCAGGGGAATATTTTGCGAGGAGAACTTTAGAGCAGACTGATAACCTTCCATAACTTACTTACTTTGTTGGATTCCCCAGTAGCTTTTGTGACAACAGGAGAACGTGCGTAGCTCACACGTAATCTCCTTTATTCCCTCAACCAAGCAGTTGAGAGCTTTCTCAGATGAGATCTAACTTTCTCCTCGCCCAAACTGAAAGACCTTCCTGAAGCCACGTGGAAGAGGGCAAGGCATGTCCATCCAGGACACACTTAAGAAGGCTCCTTGCTTTGGCTTGGCCCATAGGTTGGGTTGACCTTCTCTAAGATGGCCAACATTGAAAATGTTCTGGTTTGCCTTTCCAGCAGGCATCTCGCCTATTCTGGGCCAGGAATAAGTCCGTCCAGATACATTGTACTAGCAGATTCAGAGTCATCGCGTTCATCCGGCTCTTCTCGTTTATTTATGTATTTATTTATCTACTTTATATAGTCATCCATCTCATGAGTAAGTGACTCATTGCAGAGAAAGGGAAGAAAACTAGTCAACCCACCAGCATCCAAGAAGGGTGGATGTGTTTTTTTTCTTCTTCTTAGTGCGGTCATTATATTTCGCAACCTCCCATAAATCGGAGAGGGATGCCTTTCCCTTCCAGAGACCCCCCCCTCCTCTTGGGCCCACAGAGTCACTCGTTCTCTTTTGTGGAAGGACCAGAGGTGCTGTAGAATCTCCTGGGCTTCCTCGGGAGGGAGATGATCCGGCTTAGAATTTCAAAACAGGGAATTGGAGAGTTGGAATTCCCTGGTTTTGTTTTTTTTCTACCTCAGTTTATCAGCTTTCCAAAAGCCCGATGAAGATCTCAATCCTTATTATACCTCGTTCTTGGCTCCCTCCCTGGTATCTTCTGAAAGCAGCAGCTGACGTTTTCTTGAAGTTGGGAGGGACCTTGGAGACTTTCTAGTCCAACCCTCTGCTGAGACAGGACACCCTGTATCATTTCTTTAGAGTAGAGTAGAGTAGAGTAGAGTAGAGTAGAGTAGAGTAGAGTAGAGTAGAGTAGAGTAGAGTAGAATAGAATAGAATAGAATAGAATAGAATAGAATAGAATAGAATAGGGTAGGGTAGAATGGAATAGAATAGAATAGAATAGAATCTGGAAGGGACCTTGGAGGTCTTCTAGTCCAACCCCCTGCTTAGGCAGGAAACCCGACACCACTTCAGACAAATGGTTGTCCAATCTCTTCTTAAAAACTCCCAGTGTTGGAGCATTCACAACTTCTGGAGGCAAGCTATTCCACTGGTTAATTGTTCTCACTGTCAGGAAATTCCTCCTTAGTTCCAAATTGCTTCTCTCCTTGATGAGTTTCCACCCGTTGCTTCTTGTCCTGCCCTCAGGTGTTTTGGAGAATAGCTTGACTCCCTCTTCTTTGGGGCAGCCCCTGAGATATTGGATATTTCAGACAAATGGTTGTCCAACCTCTTCTTTAAAAAACCCCCAGTGTTGGTGCAACCACTACCTCTGGAGCCAAGTCGTTCTACTGATTAATTGTTCTCACTGTCAGGAACAATTAATCAGTGGAACGACTTCTGGAGGCTCAATCTGGAGACTTCTGGACCTCTTGACGTGGCCTCTTGGCCTTGCCTTGGCCAACTGGAGAGTTCTTCTGAATTGGACTTGGCCTTATTCTAACTGGAAAGACCTCTATGTGATATGAGATATGGTGGCATTCGGTGGTGGGTTTCAAATTTTTTTACTACCGGTTCTATGGGTGTGGCTTGGTGGGCATGGCAGGGGAAGGAAACTGTAAAATATACATTCCCTCCCCACTCCGGGGGAAGGTTACTGCAAAATCCCCATTTCCTCCCGACCAGCTGGGACTCGGGGAGGCAGAGCCTTGGTAGTACAGGGGTTTAAGGCACCCTGTTATTAAGCTTATTAAGACCAGCTGCCTGCAATTACTGCAGGGTTCGAATCTTGCCAAGGCTCAAGGTTGACTCAGCCTTCCATCCTTTCTAAGGTAGGTAAATTGAGGACCCAGTTGTGGGGGCAATAAGCTGACTTTGTATAAATATACAAAAGGATGAAGGCTATTGCTTAGCGCATTGTAAGCCGCCCTGAGTCTTCGGAGAAGGGCGGCATATAAATCAAATTTAAAAAATAATAATAATAATAATAAAAAAAGAGTATAGACGGAGGTGGAGCCAGTCAGAATTTTTACTACCGGTTCACCGAATTATTCAAAATTTCCACTAAGGGTCTCCAGAACTGGTCAGAACCTGCTGAACCCTATCTCTGGTGGCGTTCCTTGCGTAGAAGATCTTTAGATATGAAATGTAGAATAGATGGAAGTCCATTTTGGCCTCGGGAGCCCCTCTTGTATTCCGCAAATGCACCGTGGAGGAGCCCAGAAGTTACGTCCCTTCTTCTTCTTTTCGTTTCTTTTCGGTCCTTGGAGAGACACAAATCTCTTGGAGACAAGAACTCGCTTCGCCCAAATCGTGACTTTCAGAACCTCCAAATGCTGGGACGCCTTCCTGTAGCATGAAAAATGAAGTGTGGCTTTTTGGTCCTAGGCCAAGAAGGGGGGGAAGTCTCCTCCCTTCTCCTTGGCCCTAATCCTGCCTGCAAACTCTCTCCCACCCCTCTCCATGCTTGGCGGGACTGCCCCACCACAGACATGCAGCCTGATTGCTAACACATGGGCAGAAGGCTGGCGGCCAGCTCCTTTGAAAAACCCCGGCCCCCCTCCATAACTTTGCTTGCAACCGTCGCTCTCTCTCGTCTCCTCCTCCGTTGTTAGGAAATGAAGTCAGAGCGTTGATATAAAACAGGCTGGGCTGAAAGGGGAGACCGGAGGGGCCAAGGGGGGTTTGCAGAGAGGGGACGGGGGTGTGGGGCCCCCCTCGGTGTGCCCAAAACTGGAATGGCGACACTGGAGCTTAAAAAAAAGAAAAAGACGGCGAGCTTGATAGCGGAGCTGTTTGAGAGCTTCACCAGCTTCGGGTCAACCTTGAAACTTTTGAAATCAATTCCCCTTGTCTCAAGAGTTTGTCCTGAGCTGTTTTAATCCAGACTAGGTGGCTCAGTGGTTAAGAGGCCGAGCTTGTCGATCAGAAAGGTCGGCAGTTCGGCGGTTCGAATCCCTAGTATGGATCTTCTGAGCGAGTAGGGGGTTGGACTAAATGACCTCCAAGGTCCCTTCCGACTCTGTTACTGTTCCAGACCAAACGTGGGTATCTTCGCTGATGTTTTGAAGGCCACGTGGTTTTTTAAAATCTTTGCTTTTATGTACACTGAGAGCAGATGCACAAAGACAAATTCCTTGTGTGTCCAATCACAGTTGGCCAATCAAGAATTCTATTCTATTCTATTCTATTCTATTCTATTCTATTCTATTCTATTCTATTCTATTCTATTCTATTCTATTCTACTCTACTCTACTCCATTCCATCTCTCTATTCTATTCTATTCTATTCTATTCTATTCTATTCTATTCTACTCTACTCTACTCTACTCTTCTCTCTCCTCCTCTCCTCTCCTCTCCTCTCCCCTCCCCTTCCATTCTACCCTACCCTACCCTACTCTATTCTTCTCTTCTCTTCTTCTCTTCTCCTCTTTTTTCTTCTCCTCTCCTCCCCTCCCCTCTCCTTCCCTTCCATTCTACCCTACCCTACCCTACCCTACCCTACCCTACCCTATTCTATTCTATTCTATTCTATTCTATTCTATTCCACTCCACTCCACTCCACTCCATTCCACTCTACCCTATTCCCAAGAGTTTGATCTTGATTGGTGGTCCAGACTTCTTGGCCAAACCTACCCTACCCTACCCTACCCTACCCTACCCTACCCTACCCTACCCTACCCTACTCTACTCTATTCTATTCTATTCTATTCTATTCTATTCTATTCTATTCTATTCCATTCCATTCCATTCCACTCCACTCCACTCCACTCCAATCTATTCCCAAGAGTTTGATCTTGATTGGGTGGTCCAGACTTCTTGGCCAAACCTACCCTACCCTACCCTACCCTACCCTACCCTACCCTACCCTACCCTACCCTATTCTATTCTATTCCACTCCACTCCAATCTATTCCCAAGAGTTTGATCTTGAGTGGGTGGTCCAGACTTCTTGGCCAAACCTGCGTGTCTTCACAGAGGTTTTGAAGGCCACGTTCTTGTGATGGAGCACAGGGAGGTTTTGGAAAAGAGAGCAGCCAGTTGTAGGAAATCCTAGTTGTGCGAAATCAGACCGGGGTTTTTAGAAGCGTTTTTTTTTACTTCCGGTTCTGTGGGCGTGGCTTGGTGGGCGTGGTGTGGTGTGGCTTGATGGGCGGAAGAGGTTGTAGGAAAAAAAAATGCCTTTAAAAGCCTCTGGCGATCCCAGCTGAGTTGCCTGATTGTCAGAGGCTTCTAAAAGCATCTTTTTCCTGCAACCTCTTAAGGTTGTAGAAAAAATGCTTTTAAAAGTTAAAAAAAAAAGAGTTGGCCACGCCCACCCAGTCACATTACCCCCCCCCACACACCAAACCACGCCCACAGAACCGGCAGTAACAAATTTTAGATTTCACCCCTGATGCAACCCCCCCAACCCAAAAAAACCTACATAAAATGCCTGTACAATCTTTCTTTTTCCAAGCTTTGTGCATAAGGGGGCCCTTCGCATAGGTTCGCCTGGTGCGCCAGTTGCGCCCTTTCCTGGACCGAGATGACCTTTGCACAGTCACTCATGCCCTGGTTACTTCCCGCTTGGGTTACTGCAATTCCCTCTACATGGGCCTGCCCCTGAGATGCACCCGGAGACTCCAGCTGATCCAGAATGCAGCCGCACGGGTTGTTACGGGAGCCCCTCGTTACTCCCATATAACACCCCTCCTGCGTGAGCTGCACTGGTTACCAGTGGTTCTCCGGGTCCGCTTCAAGGTGCTAGTCCTCACCTATAAGGCCCTTCATGACTTAGGTCCGGGATATTTGCAGGACCTTCTCCTGCCTGCCTCTCACCGTCCTGTTCGCTCACATAGGGCCGCTCTCTTCAGGGTTCCGACGGCAAGCCAATGTCGCCTGGCGGCGCCCAGGGGTAGGGCGTTCTCTGTGGGTGCTCCCACCCTCTGGAATGAATTATCTACCGAGCTCCGGACGGCTCCTGATCTCCGCTCCTTCCGTCGGGACCTGAAGACTTGGCTGTTCAAACAAATAGGCTGACTCTGATTCCGGGTTTTATTATTTACTATTAATTAGTTATTTGGTTTAAAATGGGATTTTATTGCACTTGTTTCTTAACTTGTGTTCGCCGCCCTGAGTCCTTCGGGAGAATGGCGGCATATAAATACATGTAATAAATAATAAATAAATAAGGTCAAACCCCTCACTCAGTTACTTTTTAGAATAACGGAGTCGGAAGGGACCTTGGAGGTCTTCTAGTCCAATCTCCTGCTCAGGCAGGAAACCCTAGACCAGTGATGGTAACCTTTTTACCATCGCATGCCAAAAGCAAGGAGAGTGTGGGGTGGTTGCGCGCACGCATGTTCACACCCATAATTCTATGCGCCCTGCCCCACATGTATGCGCACACACCCCACTTTTGGCATGTGATGGCTCGGTGGGCCCGGTAGGCCCATTTTTCACCTTCCTCAGTCTCCAGAGGCTTTCTAGGAGCCTGGGGAGGGCTAAAACAGCCTTCCCCACCCTCCCGGAGGCCAGAAACAGCCCGTTTGCTGACTTCCGGTGGGCCCAGAAGGCCCGAAAATCAGCTAGCCAGCATGCGCATACGTGCTGGAGCTCAGCTAGGGTAACGCTCGCGTGCCCACAAATATTTTATTTATTATTTATTTTATATCAAATTTATATACCGCTCTTCTCCCTGAGGACTCAGGGCTGTGTACAGCCAAATAAAAACATAAACTACAAACATTAAAATACTATTAAAAAGATATATATAAATTTGACCCCGTAATTAAAAAACAATAACAAACCAATTAAAAACATTTGAAAGTGTTAAGCCAGCCCGGCTTGCTGAAAAAAGAAAGTTTTAAGGGCACGACGGAAGGCACTGAGGTCTTGGATTCTCCTTATCTCTGGGGGCAGCTGATTCCAGAGGGTGGGTGCCCCCACAGAGAAGGCCCTCCCCCTGGGGGTCACCAGCCTACATTGTTTGGCTGATGGCACCCCGAGGAGGCCCTCTCTGTGGGAGCGCACAGGTCGATGGGAGGCCGTCGGTAGCAGCAGGCAGTTTCAAAGATATCTAGGTCCTATGCCATGGAGCGCTTTAAAGGTGATAACCAACACCTTGAAGCGCACCCGGAAGACCACTGGGAGCCAGTGCAGCTCACGCAGGAGACGTGTTGTATGGGAGCGCCATGCAGCTCCCGTAACTACCCGCGCGGCCGCATTCTGGACCAGTTGGAGCCTCCGGGTGCCCCTCAAGGGGAGCCCCATGTAGAGAGCATTGCAGTAGTCCTGTGGCAAACGTGCCATAGGTTTCGCCATGACGGCCCTAGACCATTTCAGACAAAAGGTTGTCCAACATCTTCTTAAAAACTTCCAGTGTTGGAGCATTCACAACTTCTGGAGGCAAGTTGTTCCACTGGTTAATTGTTCTCACTGTCAGGAAATTTCTCCTTAGTTCTAGGTTGCTTCTCTCCTTGATGAGTTTCCACCCGTTGCTTCTTTTGTCCTGCCTTCAGGTGCTTTGGAGAATAGCTTGACTCCCTCTTCTTTGGGGCAGCCCCTGAGATGTTGGACATTAGTTTTCCGCATTAATGGATGGATTACACGCCATCAAGTCTTGATTGACTCTTAGTGGCTACATGCAGAGAGATTTTTCTTTGCGATGACATGTTTGTCTGTGGGGTTTTAATGCCCGGAAAGGAGCGAATTTCTTAAAAACAAAAACACGCGTTGATGGACACCGAAGCCTTCATGGACTTTTTCCCCATTAGCAACTGGGTGCAATTCCGTGAGGCTTTTGCTGTCTGCAAATTTCTCAGAGTTGGCTCGATTTGTTAGAAAGAAGCTTTCGGACGCTGAGTTACCCCGCTGGCGGCTGGGTGGGCAAGCAAGCTGGGAAAGGGTTGGAATTAATCAGCGACGCGATGTTTAGTTTGGAGAAGAAGGAGGAAAAAAAAAATCGAAATGGGAAGTCGGCCGGCTGGGAAGCCAAATACCAGCGTTGCTGTTATTTTGAAGGACGCCTCTGGGCCTCCAGAAAATGAGAAGCAGAGAGGAGGAGGAGGTGGCAGGAGCCCAGATCTTGGCTTATGCAACCTCTTAGCTGCCAACCCAGAGGGGGAAAAAAAAATTGACAAAGCCAAGATGTTAAAACATTTTCAACAGAGAAGAAACTCCTTTCATTTGTCTTCTGGAACAGCGGTCACCAACTGGAGGTCCGTGGACCACTGGTGGTCCATAAGAAATTTTGGTGGTCCTCAGAAAAATTATTTGCATTTTTTATATTGCACTAAATCAGGAGTCCTCAAACTTCGGCCCCTGGGCCAGATGCGTGCAATGAACGTTTGTGTTCCTGCAGAGAGTCTCCCACTTCGGGGTCTTTTTGTGTGGGTCGGAGGGGGGCAGAAATTCCGACTTGGGGTCTGCTTCAGCCTCCTGGTGTGGGGCTTTGGGCGAAGGCTGGAGGGAAGAGCCGCTGGTGGCGAAGAGCTGGAGGGCCTCGTTCCAGTGGGACTGTCTCATGGCCTGGAACTGGCTGACCATCTCAGCCTGCTGAGCCTCCAGGCGCCGGTATCTGGCCTTGCATTCCTGCAGGTCTTCCCTCTGCTTGGAAAGTCTATGCTCCTAGTCCTCAGTGAGGTGCTTCTGCTGAGCCTCCTTCTTGGCCAGATCCAATTTGAACTGAGCAGGCTGTTTTGCCAACTCTTTCTCATGATGGCTGCTTAGCTCCAACATCTGCTTCCTGTTGTGAAGGTTGGAGACCCCCTGATTTTAGAGGACCCTCATTTTCTGTGAAATGAGTTTGCAACACCTCATTTGGGTTCTCAATCATGGGGCAGACCAAGTTGGAGCTCAGCTGAATGTTTGGGGTTTTGGAGACGCTTCTGAGCAGGGAGACGCCCACCAGATTGGTCCTGGGAGAGGAAGACGTAACCCCCACCCCGTCCTCTTAGAGAGGGAGATAAACTGTTTGAGATAACCACGACAGAAGAAATCTTTGGATGATGCAAATAAGGGAAATAGCTTTGGACAAATCTCTCGAGTTGCTTTCTCCGTCTTCCTTCTCTTTCCAACCTCCAGTTCAACGCAATTGTTCTGACCTAGGCTTCCTTAGAAAGCATGAAGCAATGTCTTAATTCCGGCCAAACCTCTTTTATTTAAACGACTGTGAATTACTGTCATTCACAGTCAAGAAGGCTTTGGCAAACAGTCTTTCAAAGGAATGTTTATCAACACCCACCGTATCTCACTTGGAACGCTGCCAGAGAGCCAATTTCCAAATGCAGGGCAAGGCAAAACTGGGTACAGAGTCTATTAGAGTCACGAACAGAACTTTCCAATCTTGAATTGATCAAATGAACTAATTGCTTCCTGCAAAAGCCCACGTCCCGTTCGCTCCTCTGGGAGGGGCCAATTATCTCCAAGGTGTGGCCTTACTCCCGAGTCGACCCTGCTTTCTTAATCGTTCTTGTCTTCTGGCAGCTCTGTGCATGCGCACACTGGAAATGGGCTCCAGCTGTTCCTCTGCCTTGCTGCTGTCTATTTCCCTCTCTGCCTCCAACACAGAGCCCTCGTCCGAGCTTTCCCCAGCCCCCAGGACTGGCCCAAGTTCCTCCCCAACCTCCTCACTGTCCGACACATCTCCGCTGGCCGCCGGCGGGCCGCAATAGCGATTACCATTTTTTTAATGTACATTTTATTCAAGTCTTGGTTCTCTTGTATTTCTGTATGATTTCTCATCTCGGTAACGCATTCTCCTCGGTGTAAAGTCCTTCCTACTAATCAAATTATTTTATATTTGGGCTTCAGATCTATGCACCACGATGACCAGAGCAGCCTGGTCCCTTCTAGGAGTAGAGGCTCCGTAGCCCTCAGCCCCATTTCCAAGATTTAAGGGGTCACGGCCCCTAAGATCTGGAAGAGACTTGGAAACCTGACTCTGGGGAGGAGTAGGAGGTGGGGGGGGGTTTTAGCAAAACAAGGCGTCCATTTTTCCATGCTCACGCTCTCTTTTTGGGGAGCTTCCGTTGCAGAAGTCGCATCTTTTAAAACGGCAGAAGGGAAAATTCCTGGTGACTCTTAAAATTAAAATGCAATCAAGGCGGATTTGGGGGCACGCCCTCTTTTTGGGGCCATGGCATACTTGGAGGCTTTTTAATGGAGGAGTAGACAAGCTCATGGCCAGCAGGACTACCTTAAGCTGGGGGCCACCATTCCGAACGGAGTCTCTTGAGACTCGTTTGGGCGTCTTATGTGGTTTTTCTTCTTCGTTCCATTCATTTTCCTGCTGTGAGCAACCGCAGCTCTTCATTTTTTCCAGTCAAGGCCCGTGATGCATAAAACACCCTGCCAAGAGTTGATTCCTGGAGTCCGGGAGGGTCTTTGTAGAAGAAGAGGTCCCCCTTTAGGATACTTGCAATAGTGCTCGGATTCTCTTAATCAGAAGAAAGAGTCAGGGTTCCACGTAATACATCCATGGCAACTAAACCTGAGAAGCAAGTACCATGTTTTCCCGAAAATAAGACACTCTCTTATGCTTTTTTGAACTCCGAAATAAGCGCTTGGCCTTATTTTCGGGGAGGTCTTATTATTTTGGGGTGCATGGAGCAAGACGGGGCTCCTCTTGCCATCTTACTTGATTTCCAGCTCTGTCTCCCTAACCCTAACCAGAGGAAATAGCGGGGACTGGCTGCACATGCGTTTAAATATTTTTGGGGAGGGCTTATTTTCAGGGAGGGCTTATTTTAGCACATGCACTCAAAAGCCCGATTGGTCTTATTATCAGGGGATGTCTTATTTTCGGGGAAACACTGTAGGTGTCAGACTTCGATGCTATCTCAAAATAAAATGAATTTCCAAACTGCCAATCTTTAAGGAAATCTTTTCTTTAATTGAGCACAGCCCCCAGATCATGACTCGATGCGGACAAGACTGACCTTTTGCCCCCCAATCCCTCCCTTTCCGATCCCCAAATCTCTGCTTCTCATTGGCTGTCTTCCAAGTCATTCTTCAGACTTCTTTTCCTCGTCATTTCTCAGGAATGTCTCCCCCCTTCATTTCCACGACAACTCGACATCAAAGGGATTTAGCTGGCAAAAGTTCAGAGCTTATCTCTCTCTCTCTCTCTCTCTGCTCTCTATGCCAGCATCAAAATGCTGACAGTAGCTTCTTCAAAGAATAGCTTTATTGGATATCTCATATTGGCACAGTTCTGGGGAAAACCGACTCTGAAGGTTCCTGCGGTTTTCCCCTAATTAAAAGTAAAAGGATTTCCTCTTCCCCAAACAATCAGTCACATGGTCCAATCAAGGTGCCGTCCTGGTAACGTCACTCCTCCTCTCATTGTGTTCTGACCTAAGCTTCCTGATATAGTAAAAAGCACACAATTCGTCCCAAAACCCCTTTTTAAAAAATTTTAACGGCTGTGAATTCCTTTCATTCACAGCACGTGCTGAATCACCAAGAGTTTATAAATAGTCCAACAGAAGTCTGCCACAGTCCTTCGGATAAGGCTGGTAAACACCCACCTTTATCTTCTTTTGACACGCTGCCAAAGACCTAATTGGCAACTATCTTGGCAAGGCCACACGGAAACACGGAGTCAAAAACGGAGCTTCAAAGAACAAACCGCCACCGCCACAACGTTGCTTCCTGCAAAGGCCCACGTGCCTTTGCTCTTCCTTTATGTCTTATGGGAGGGGCCAATCATCTCCAAGCCTTACTCTTGAGTCGCCCCTTTTGTTTTAATTGTTCCTGCCTTCTGGCAGCTCTGCACATGCGCGCACTAGGAACAGGCTCCCCCTGTTCCTCTGCCTCGCTGATGTCCGACTCTGGGGGCTGCGGAGTCCATGCATCACTCCCAGATGGCCCTGACCCCATCTCTGCCTCCGACACAGAGCCCTTGTCCGAACCTTCCCCAGACTCCAGGACTGGCCCATGTTCCTCCCCAGCCTCCTCACTGTCCGCTGACTCCACTGCCAGCTTTGCAGGCTGCTGGCGGACCAGAACAACTGGCCGGATGTTAGAATGTCCTTGGTTTCCAGGAAAAAGTGTTTTATTTTGGCTACAAAACCCCAGTTATCTCTATTCCCCCATCCCTATCCCTCAGATCCAGTGTGGCAACAGTGAAGCCACCAAAATGGCTGCGGTCAGGTCAGCTTCAGGGTTGAGAGAAGGCTTCTAGTAGTAAAACAAGCGAGGGATGGATTTGATCGCATGGTCAAAGGCACTTGTGAGCACTTTGGGAAGGATAAAGCGTGGAAGTTCCATTGAGACAAAGTTAATGGGCTCTATCCAGTGGTGAAATCCAAATTTTTTACTACCAGTTCTGTGGGCGTGGCTTTGTGGGTGTGGTGTGGCTTGGTGGGCGTGGCAGGGGAAGGATACTGCAAAATCCCCATTCCGGTCTGTCTTGATTTTAGGGTTAGTTTTAAAATTTTGATATTGATTTTAAATTGACAAGTTTTAAATTGTGGGCCAAATTTATAAATTATTTTAACTCTATTTTTAACTGTAATGTTATGTATAGATGTTTTTATTTTGGCTGTTCACCGCCCTGAGTCCGAAAGGAGAAGGGCGGTATAGAAATTTGAATAATAAATAAATAAATAAATTCCCTCCCCACTCCTGGGGGAAGGATATTGCAAAATCTCCATTCCCACCCCATTCTGGGGCCAGCCAGACGGTTCTCCGAACTGCTCAAAATTTCCGCTACCGGTTCGCCAGAACCTGCTGGATTTCACCCCTGGCTGTATCCAACAACATGAAATTTAATGTAGAGAGAGAAGCAAGGTTGTACACCTGGGAAGGAAAAACCAAAGGTACAAGCACAGATTAGGCGAAACCTAGCTCAAAAACAGTCAGAGGGACCTTGGAGGCCTAGTAGATGATCCCTTAAACAGGAGCCAGTTGTGTGCAGCAGCAGCCAAAAAAACGAACACAATCCTGGGTTGTATAAACAGAGGCATAGAATCAAAATCATGTGAAGTATTAGTACCACTTTATAAAACTTTAGTAAGGCCACACCTGGAATAACTGCATCCAGATTTGGTCACCACATTACAAAAAAGGTGTCGAGCGTTTGGAAAAAGTACACAAAAGAGCAACTAAAATGATTAAGGGCCTGGAGAATAAAACATAGGAAGAACGGTGGCAGGAATTGGGTTTGGTTAGTCTAGAGAAAAAAAGGACTGAGGGGGACATCATAGCAGGGTTCCAATATCTTAGGGGCTGCCACAAAGAGAAGAGGGTCAACTTGTTTTCCAAGAGCCTTGATAGTACAGTGGTCTAAGCACCCTGTTATTAACACAGCTGCCTGCAATTACTGCTGGTTCGAATCTCTCCAAGGCTCAAGGTTGACTCAGCCTTCCATCCTTTCTAAGGAAGGTGAAATGAGGACCCAGTTTGTGGGGGCAGTAAGCTGACTTTGTATAAATATACAAAAGGATGAAGGCTATTGCTTAACGCCTTGTAAGCCGCCCTGAGTCTCCGGAGAAGGGCGGCATATAAATCAAATTTAAAAAATAAATAAATAAAAAAAAAACCCCGAAGGCAGGACAAGAAAGAATAGGTGGAAAATAACCAAGAAGAGAAGCAACCTGGAATTAAGGAGAAACTTCCTAACCGTGAGGACAATTAACCAGTGGAACAGCTTGCCACCAGAGGTTGTGGGTGCTTCATCACTGGAGGTTTTTAAGAAAAGACTGGACAGTTACTTGTCTGGAATGGTATATAGGATCTCCTGTTTGGGCAGGGGGCTGGACTAGAAGACCTCCAAGGTCCCTTCCAGCTCTATTTTGATTTGGATTTTATCCGGATCCCATAATTGTTACTTTCTATTTGTAGTCTTCACAGTGTCCATTCCACCCCACATAAAAAAAAATCTTCATTTTATTGAGGAAGGTCCTCCCGGTTTAAAATTGGGAGCATCTACAGCAGGAGAGTGACCAACCTTGGGAGTTTGAAGACTTGTGGATCTCAACTCCCAGAATTCCCCCCAGCTGACTGGGAGTCCAAGTCCACAAGTCTTCAAAGTTGAGAAGGTTGGACATCTCTGAACTACAGCATCATCCCCCAGAAGGAGAAACCAGGGAACGACGACATGAATTAGACTCTTGCAAACTTCTTTTTCCAAGACTTTTGGTAAATGCACAGAAGGGGCCAGAGAGAAAAGACCCCGATATGACCTCCTAACTGGTGGGCTACCATGTTTGGGACCACAGCTGCCTGAATCAACCAAGAGATAAGGAGAGCTATAGAATGTCAGCTTTGAGATGACATGTGGTCCATGCAGAGATGTATCCAGCCGGTTCGAACCGATTCGCCCGAACTGGTAGCGGCCCTGGCTATATGCCATCCTATTTAGGTATGTTTTTGAGACTGGGCGCATGGTGGAAGGTGTGCACGTCAGCTAAACATATGCGCAGAAGGCAAGGCGCCAGCTAAGCACATGCGCGGAAGGCCGGGCGCAAGTGTGGACAGGGCGCGTGCAAGCAAAGCAAGGTGCTCACATTTACGAACCGGTAGGGAAAGTAAGTGAATACTACTCCTGGGTTCATGGCTTTTGTCTTCTAGGAGAAAGAAAAGAAGTACATGCTGCCGGTGGACAACTTGAAGGTGCGAGACATTGAGAAAGGTTTCATGTCCAGCAAGTACATCTTTGCCCTCTTCAACACGGAGCAAAGGTAGGATCTTCTTCTGGCCCGGCTCAAGAGGATGACCTCAGAGAGTAGGAAAGTGCACGCAAGGCTTCACCTGTTCTGACGTAGGCTTCCTGAGTCATTAAAACACACGAGTAGTCCCAAAAGCCTCTTTTATTGCAACAGCTGTGAATTATGTTCATTCACAGCTGAGTCCCAATTAGTTGCAAAAAGTCCTTCGGGAGAATCACCCACCTTTATCTCCCTTGACACGTTGCCAAAGACCTAATTGGCAAAGCCACACGGAGTCCAGAATCAAACAGAGCTTCAGGCTTTAAACTGAACCGAATGAACAAACGTTGCTTCCTGCAAAGGCCCACGTCCTCTTTTAAGTCTTATGAGAGGGGCCAATCATCTCCCAGCCCTACTCCTGAGTCGTCCCTTTTGTTTTAGCTGTTCTTGCCTTCTGGCAGCTCTGTGCATGACCGCACTGGGAACAGGTTCCTCTTTCTCGCTGAGGTCCGACTCTGGAGGCTCCGGAGGCAGCACGTACCTCCCAGATGGCCCTCGTCCGAGCCTTCCCCAGACTCCAGGACTGGCCCATGGTCCTCCCCAGCCTCCTCACTGTCCGACTTGGCTGCCAGCTCCGGAGGCTGCTGGCGGACCACAACATCACCTTCTTTCCTTCCCCACCACCCAGGAACGTTTACAAAGATTACCGTCAACTGGAGCTGGCCTGCGAAACTCAGGAGGAGGTAGATAGTTGGAAGGCGTCCTTCTTGCGGGCTGGAGTTTACCCAGAACGCGTTGTGGTGAGTCGAGGAGCAGTGGAAAACGAAACATGAGCAGGAGTGAAAGTTGGAAGTCAAACCATCTCACTGAAATGGCGGATAAACCAGACTTAGTTCTGGTGTTTGGTTTAGAAGGATCACTGGTTTGGGTGAAAATCACAAAGAAGAGGAAGAATTCTACTCTTCTTCCTTTCCCCCCGACTTTAAACAGAAGTTGCGTTCTTTGCAGGACGCAATCCATGGTGGGAAAGTCTTAATTTTATAGAGTAGGGCCCTCCCGGTTTAAAATTGGGAGCATCTACAGCAGGAGAGTGACCAACTTTGGAAATTTGAAGACTTGTGGACCTCAACTCCCAGAATACCCGCCAGCTGAGTGGCTGGGGGAATTCTGGGAGTCGAAGTCCACAAGTCTGCAAAGTTGAGAAGGTTGGACATCTCTGAACTACAGCATCATCCCCCAGAAGGAGAAACCAGGGGATGACGACATGAATTAGACTCTTGCAAACTTCTTTTCCCAAGACTTTTGGTAAATGCACAGAAGAGGCCAGAGAGAAAAGACCCCCCCACCGCCCCGGTATGAGCTCCTAACTGGTGGGCTGCCATGTTGAATAGTCCACCAGAAGGACGACATCGCCATCTGTTGGCGAGGCTCTGGAACGACAGCACCTTCACTGGCTCCATTATACATTGTGTTTTCTGGTTAAGATTTCAGTTTCTAACTAATTTTCCCTTGTCTTTCTTTTATTTTTATTTCTCTTTCTTTGCACTCCCCCATCCAAGTGTTATATTTTATGGGTGCCAATCCCTTGGGTTTTGTCTGTTTGCTGACCAGTGCTGAGAAAATGGCTTTGTTCAGAAATCACTTGTTTTAAGAAGTGGTGTTTAAAGATTGACTTGATTGATGATGGTCTTATCAAATCATTCTCAAGGCCTAAAGGTGATTTAAGTAGATTTTTTTCCCCCCCATAATGATCCGTCTCTGATCCTGAAGCTCTTCCAATATTGCCCTCAAGCCAATTTTATTTTTAATCGATTGCATTTTGACTTTGTCAAAGATCCCGTTCCAATTATGAATAGACTGAATACTTAGCTTGGAAATTATACCTACCTACTTTTTTTAAAAAAAAAAAATCTCATTTTTTTCTTGCTTTTTTTTTTGTGCTCAAACTGGCCTCACAGGACAAAGATAAAGTAAGTGATGAACTCTTCTTTTCCTGTGCCATTTTCCTTTGAATTATACTTTTTCTTTTGTATTGGACGCATTTTTAAACTCCTTTTTTTCCCCTTTTTAATTTAAACTTTTATCCCTATATTCTAAGAAAGACTTTGCCCTTCACCCTTTTTTTCTACCCACTTCATACCACGTTGCCTGCTTGGTTTTGTTTCTTACCCTTTCTAGAATGTTCCTTTCTGCTTGTTTTCGTCTTCTGTGAAACATTTCCTCCTCCCCGCATTCCTAAGTTACCTCAGAAAGGAAAAAAAGATTTAAAATTTTTCTTTTCGCATTCATTTCTTTTTTTAAATATATATATAAATATATAATATCTAGTTTCCCAATCGTTCGTCCCGGTACCTGCAAGGAACGTACGTAATAACGCAAATTTAAAGATTAAATCAAAACAACCGTTGGATCGAGCCTCTGAATTGAGTCACAATCGCATGTCAAAATTGCAATGTTCATTTCGCGCTAACTCGAAACAAGAATTTATACGGTATGGAGAGCGGGAGGCAGAAGCCTCTGAATTGGCTTTCCGCTTTTCGAATCGAAACAAAAATCTGAATCCCAATTCCCGACCTTCGAAATTCGATTTCGCCGATTTTGGATGCAGAGGTGCTTTAGAGAACCTGTGTAAGCAGGGAGTGATTACGAACAGGAGAGACCTGTGATCAAACTCATCCTTCTACCACATCGAGTTTCATATCTCGGGAGAAATAAGTCTCTGTTTTCTCCCGTAAATTATTTGGATCAACTGCAAAGGGAGATGAATGATGGTATCCAACAAAGGTCCAGATTAAGCTTTGGATCTGATACTAACCTCCTTCTGTGGTGTCCTTGCTAATGAAGGTTGTTTATCTAGAACCATGATGGCGAACCTGTGGCACACGTGTGCCAGAGGTGGGACGCAGTGCCCTCTCTGTGGGTACGCACTCCATCGCCAGTTGCTATTCTGGTTTCCGGTGCGCACATGCGTGCTGACCAGCTGGTCTTCGCGGGAGCTGGAGCGCCAGAAACTGCCTGAAAACAGCCAAAAAACCAGCCAAAAACCAGGCCATTTTCAGGCCATTTTTTGGCAGTTTTGGGCATTTTTCAGGCCGAATATGGCCCGAAAAACAGCCTGAAAATGACCCAAAAAAGGTCTGAAAATGGCCTGAAAAACCGTCTGAAACGGCCAAAAAAACAGCCAAAACCCAGGCTGTTTTCAGGCTGTTTTTTTGGCAGTTTTTGGCCATTTTTCAGGCCGAACACGGCCTGAAAAACAACCTGAAAATGACCCAAAAATGGCCTGAAAATGGCCTGAAAAACAGTCTGAAAATGGCCAAAAAACAGGCAGTTTTTGGCCCCTTTTCAGGCCGAATATGGCCTGAAAAACGGCCTGAAAATGACCTGAAAACAGCCTGAAAAACAGTCCGAAAATGGCCAAAAAACTGCCTGAAAACAAGCATGTGGACGCAGGCCAGCTGGTTTTTGGCTTTCCGGTGTTCCAGTGTAAGTGAAGACCAGCTAGCCGGCGCACATGCGTGTGTCGGAAGCCCAAAGATCAGCTGGCCGGAGCACACATTCATGCGCATGTACACACGTTTTGGTTTGGGTATTCTGTGCCGAAAAGAGTTCGCCATCCCTGATCTAGAAGTTCAGAGAAGAATCAGAGGAGCTCCATGGGAAGTAGGAGATCGTGGCTTTACAACGTGGTCCTCGTTGGCTTCTGATGGGTTAACAGTTTGCTTTGTCTCCCCGTCAATCTTCTGCAGTCCGGGGACTCAGAAGAGAACGGCTCGGACAGCTTAATGCATTCAATGGATCCCCAGCTGGAGAGGCAAGTGGAAACGATCCGGAACCTTGTCGATTCCTACATGGCCATCGTCAACAAAACCATCCGTGATCTGATGCCCAAGACAATCATGCACCTTATGATAAACAACGTACGTATGACGTAATGACACACCGGATTGGTGTGTATGAATTGTATAACGTTTTATGAGTGGTCTGATTCTGGAGTAGCAGGTTCTAGAGTAGCATGTTGATTGACAGGAGAAAAAAGTCAACTGTTGGCCTTGGGGTTCCCATCTCAACAGACTAGTCTAGTGAAGAGAAGGACCAGGGGAACAGTCTTCCAATATTTGAGGGGCTGCCACAGAGAGGAGGAAGGGGTCAAGCTATTTTCCAAAGCACCCAAAGGTAAGACAAGGAATAATGTATGGAAGGAGAGATTCAACCTGGAAATAAGGAGAAACTTCCTGACAGTGAGAACAATCAACCCATGGAACAGAAGTTGCCTTCGGAAGTTGTGGGAGCTTCATCACTGGAAGCTTTCAAGAAGAGACTGGACTGCCATCTGTCAGAAATAGCGTAGGGTGTGCTTGGGCGGGGGGTTGGACTAGATGACCTACAAGGTCCCTTCCAACTCTTTAATCTGACCTGGGGAGTGAGGAAAACTGATGACGAAGGAACAGGAAAATAAGAATATATTATCTCGTGATCCCCCAGAGCCAAGAAGTTTGGCAGGAAAAAAAAGAGATTGGTAGCATGGTAGAATGGGATTGGAGAGAACTTCACTTAGTCCTGGGTAGGAGATGTGGGGAAAGTCTTCTCTACCAGTCTAGCTTAATTCATAAAGATGTTCTTGTGTAGGGAGAACTACAGTTCCCTCGGGTTCCTTTACTCATTGGTTTGTAGGCCTTTGTACCTACTCAAACTTTTAATTTAAAACACACACACAGAAAGTGAAGCGAAAAGCCAGCTTCATGGACTTGTTCTTCAGGTTCCATCGATGACAAAGCGTGATAAATTCTCAGATTTAAATCAGGGAGCGGGCGACACCGTTGAGGAATCCAGAACTCCGATCCTTTCTGACTGGGTAGGGATCACGTGTGATCACCAGAGGTGATCCTCAAAGGAGATTGATAGATAGTTCAGATCAGGGGTGAAATCTACTTACCTTCCTTACCGGTTCAGAAGTGTACATGCCGAGCACAGGCGGTCACGTCACTCGTGCGTTCACATACATGCGGACCCTCTGCACATGTGCAAAACCTTCTGCGTATGCGCAGATGGTAAAAAACACATTATTTCCTGGTTAAAACCAGGAAGTAACGACAACCGGGCAGGTGGGTGAGCCTTGCACCACTATCGTTACCGGTTCTCCGAACCAGCAGCCACGATCGCTACTGGATCGGCCGAACCGGGCCAAACCGGGAGCATTTCATCCCTGGTTCAGATGGTTAGATGAAGGAAACCAGTCAATTCTTCCTCCACCACCATCTAAGGTCCCTGGGTGAGTTGGGGCCATCAACCATCTTTTAGGGTGATTATTCTGGGATGTTGGAAGTAGAGAGAAGATGCTCCTAGGGCAGGGGTCTGCAACCTTAAACACTCAAAGAGCCATTTCCCACAGAAAAGAAAACACCGGGAGCCACAAAATCCTTCCCGTGCCTGACTATTTCTTGAGCGGCCACAAAACTTATGCATATGTAGTTGAATTAAATGTTGTTTTCTTCTGAAACTTTACTTTTCTTGGATTTATCCATGGTTGGCCTACCGGGGGTTGAAAAGCTCAATAAATCATGTGCTGGCGGGTGTCACACATTGGTGGTCGTGACACATATTTTGAGTGACTGAGCCGCAGCAAAGGGGTGAAAGAGCCACATGCAGCTCCGGAGCCACAGGTTGCTGACCCCTGTCCTAGGGAAAAAAATAAGCGATCAGGTTGACCCCAAAGAAGGAACCGTCGTAGAGCTGTCCAGACGAATGACCTTTGTCTTCTGCCTCCTCTCCGGCAGACCAAGGAGTTCATCCACTCCGAGCTCCTCGCCAACCTCTACTCCTGTGGCGACCAGAACACCCTCATGGAGGAGTCGCTCGAACAAGCCCAGCATCGCGACGAGATGTTGCGCATGTATCATGCCCTGAGGGAGGCCCTTAACATCATCGGGGACATCAACACTACCACCATCAGCACTCCGCTGCCTCCGCCAGTGGACGACTCTTGGCTGCAGGTGCAGAACATACCGTCCGGACGCAGGTACCCGAGGCGCAGGGGGGAGGCCCTGCTGACCTTCCTGGCGCCTCTGCCCAAGCTGGATAGGTGGCCGTCCCCGGTAGAAACGGGAAGGAAGGAGGTTGGGAGGTCTGTGTTGACCGTGGCGTCCATAGGATCTGCGTGGAAGGGGCAGAGCCAAGTTGGGGTACAGGTTTTTGGGGTGGAACCCATCAAGAACAGCTGTTCTTCAACCCCAGAGAGTTAAAGTTGGTTGGGAAAGAAGGGGTGAACCAGGCCGTACGTCCCGATTTCTCTTCCATGTGGAAACGAGCTTTCATTTTTTCCAGCTTGGTCACCTTAAGAGGAGACGACCATGTAGTCTTCCTACCATTTTTGGTAGGAGTCCATTTGAATCAGCGGTGGGATTCACTTACCTTCCCTAACGGTTCGCAAATGTGAGCGTGCGCCTCTCGTCTGTGCATGCATACGGCCTTCTGTGCACGCGCAGTGCTCGCGCATTACGTCTGGGCGGGTAGGCGGAGCCTCTCGCAGTCGCTGCTACCGGTTCTCCCGATCCGGAGGGAACCGGCTGAATCCCACCACTGATTTGAATCCTTCGGAGTGGATCCCTCGCCATTTCACAGAAGCCTACAGATTGCTGGAAAAATTGTCAACAAGTGGGGAGAATTGGAGAGTTTACTGAGGAGGCCCCGTTACAGGCAGTCCTCGGCTTACAACGGTTTGCTTGGTGACCATTCAAAGTTACAACCGCACTGAAAAAAGGGACCCCGCACCGTTTTTCACACTTACGACCATCGTACCATCCACCATGTTCACGCGATTGAAATTCAGATGCTTGGCAGACCGGCTCGTATTTATGAGGACCCGGTTTGTGGGGGCAATAAGCTGACTTTGTATAAAAAAAGAACACTGCTTAGGGGGCCCCCGAAAGCCCTACTAAGCAGGTATATACAAAAGGATGAAGGCTATTGCTTAACGCATTGTAAGCCGCCCTGAGTCTCCGGAGAAGGGCGGTATATAAATCAAACCAATAAATAAATAAATGACGGTTTGCAGTTTCCCCAGGGATGGGGGTATGTCACGCGATCCCCTTTTTGTGACCTTCTGACAAGCAAAGTCCACGGTGGAAGCCAGGTTGACTTAACGACCAGGTTGCCGATTTATCATCCACAGTGATTCACTTAGCAACGGTGGCAAGAAAGGTGGTAAAATGGGATAAAACTCACTTAACAACTGTCTTGCTTAGCAACGGAAATTTTGGGTTCAATTATGGTCGTAAGTTCGGGATAACCTGTATGTATGTACACACCACATCCGAGCTCATAAATGGGGTGAAGAGGATTTAATTTGGCTTCTTTGGAGTGACCGATGGTGGCAAAGAAGAAGGAACCGTTGCACCAGCAGACACAAATACAGGTAGTCCTCGACTTACGACCCCAAACGAGCCCCAAATTTCTGTTATTGAGACGTTTGTTTGGTAAGAGCTTTCTTGCCACCGTTCTTAAGTGAATCATTGCAGCTGAGAGACAAGTAACCCGGTTGTGAAGTGAATCAGGATTCTGTGTGCTAAGCGAGATGTTTCTTAAGTTAGTTTCGCCCCATTTTGCAACCTCTCTTGAAACAGCTATTAAGCGAATCCCTGCCGTTGTTAAATTAGTAACCCGGTTATTAAGAGAATCCGGCTTCCCCACTGTCAGGAGGTCGCAAAGGGGAGGGGATTGCATGCCCCCTCACGGGGACGCTGCGACCGTCACAAATATGAACCAGTTCCCAAACGTCTCAATTTTGATCACGGGATCACGGGGACACTGCAATGGTCGTAAGTGTGAAAAACAGTCACAAGTCACATTTTTCGAACCGTTCTAAAGTCGAGGATGATCCGTTCCCAGAATCCGACCGCCTTCAATCTCTCTTGAATGCTCTTTGGGGCTCTCCGCTAAGGACCCCTCCAGCTGACCCGTCTCTCCTTTGGCAGGTCTCCCACCTCCAGCCCCACGCCGCAGAGAAGAGCACCGGCAGTCCCTCCCACCAGACCCGGATCGCGGGGCCCAGCTCCTGGACCTCCGCCTGTTGGTGGTCCCAGCCTCGGTGGTGCTCCCCCTGTGCCTTCCAGGCCGGGGGCCTCTCCTGATCCTTTTGGGCCACCCCCACAAGTCCCCTCGCGGCCCAACCGCGCGCCCCCGGGGGTCCCAAGGTAGGTGAGACCAGGCCACGCGCGGTAGGCAGTGTTAACTCATGGCGACTTTATTTCCAGAAGTTTTAGAATTGGCGTCCTTGAACCAAATTGTTGTGTTGGATCACTTGTAACAATGGGGCCGATGCTTGCTATCCTGGGCACCTGTAGGATTATTTGGGGAGGGGTGGTGTTGGCGGTTATTACATCCCCCTTTCTTTTGTGTTGTTGAATGTCAAAAAATCTATTTGGCAAAACAGATCTGCAAGGTTTCAAGCAGAAGGTAGAATCTAAAGTGGGAGGATCTCATCTGGATCTCCTGTGGTCCACCCTTCCTTCTCGACAGAAATCTCGCAAACTTCCACCTGGAAAAACATAAACGCCAAAGACACGCATACACACACACACACACACACACACAAAACAAAGCCAAAGATGTTATTGTAAGATGAAGTGTAGAAGAATCCTATCCCGCAGAAACGGGAATGGTCTTGTGTTACCGCGACACATTTCTTTGTGGAGACAGCCCTAAGTTTGTAGACTTTGGGTAACAAACATCCCACTGAATTAAAATAATAATCCATGTTCCAGGGAATCAGACACATTTAAGAGAAGTCGATCGTTCTGGATCCAGTGGAAAATGAGGCCTGTTTGCGGTGGGATTTTTTGCCTTTATATGCGCATCAAATCATTTTTGGTTTGAATTATACCGAAACAAAGTAGAGTTTTTGTAAAAGAAAAAAAAAACCACAGTATTGGGTATAAATTTTGTTTTGCATCTTTGATATTTTGGTTGCAAAGAAAAACTCCTAGAGGTAAGTGCAGAATTAAAGGTTTCCTTGTTCTCGGGGGAGGAAAATTCACATACCTCCTGCTTATTTCTCGCATTTAGGCACGGAATTCTCCAGAATTTGTAAACGCTTCCGATGCGTACGCGATTTTAGAAAAGCCGAGAGAACGCTGCCTCAAAAATCTAATTTTTTTCTAGTTTCCCTTTTCCTCTCTGCCGCTGCTTACAAAGTTTTGGGTTCTCTCAGGAGGCGCATCTTTTCCGAATGCTGCTTCTTGATCACGAAGATTAGAGGGAGTCCTCATTTAGCGACCAGACTGGCAACGAAGCAGGCACTAAGTTGGACCCCCAATTTGCTCTTGCCGCCTCGGTTTCCTTTGCTTCGTAAATGCGAGGATTGGTGGCAAAGGGTTACTGGTTCACCACCGTTGTAACCGTGAACGGTGGCTCAGCGACGACATCGCTAAACGAGGACCAGCTGTGCTTTCAGCTTTAAATTTAACACGCCTGCTGGCTTTTGCAGAGGTAGAAAAACTTGGCCATGTTTGCAAAACTCTTTTTCCAAGTTTTCTGCTAAATATGTAGATATATATTTCTAGCACAGGTGGGTGTGAATCAGATGGACGGCTCTGTCCATTGCTAGGCTGCCCGAGTTAGGTTTTGCCTGATGCCCTGCAGCACAGGAGGGGATGAGTTAGAAACGGTACAGGATGCTGGTTTATGCTGAACAAGCCGCCTTGTGTTGTGCCAATGGTTGTTTCAACCCACAGCATTCCCACTTAAGTGCCTTGATTGTTTCCAGATGCCTAGGAAACTGTATTCCGTTCTTTCTTCTTTTGACCAGCTTGCTTTGTCCGTCTCTCTGGTTGTCTGCATGTCTTGCTACTTCTAAGCAAGCTTTGTTTTGATTTTTTTCCTCCATCTCATCTCATTTTCTGGTTCTTTTTTTTTTTCCTCTCTCTCTCCTTTCTTGTGGATGATCCTTTACTTCCATTCGGGCTGAATTTCAGCGTCCGTCCTCTCCAGGGTCTGTTTCCATTCTCTTCCTCAATTTCTCTACCCTGTTTTCCATGCCTTCATTCAGATTATATATTCTATATACAGGCAGGGGACTCCAGAGGGGCTGAAATCATTGGGTCTCCCTTCCTTCAGGCTCCTAAACCTACTGCCCCATTCCATAGCCCCATGGCCCACCATGAAAGTTTGGGTCACGTGTCAGAAGTTGCCGTTCGCTTGACCCTCATCTCTCCGAGTTCTCCCACGTACCACGAAAGAGATGTAGGGATTACTCTGTGACTCCTATTCCTGGTTTGGGTTCTACAGATATTTCTGGAACCTAACTCTACATTCCAGCTGCTGTGGAAAAGAATTTGCAGGTCCCCTCCCATATTTGCAGGATTTGGGTTTGGCTAGTCTAGAGAAAAGAAGGACTAAGGGGGACATGATAGCAGTCTTCCAGTATTTGAGGCGTTGCCACAAAGAAGAGGGGGGGGTTCAACTTATTTTCCAAAGACAAGAAAAAATGGATGGAAACTGCTCAAGGAGAGAAGCAACCTGGAATTAAGGAGAAACTTCCTAACAGTGAGGACAATTAACCAGTGGAACAGCTTGCCACCAGAAGTTGTGGGGGCTCCATCACTGGAGGCTTTTAAGAAGAGACTGGACAGCCATTTGTCTGAAATGGTATATAGGATCTCCTGCTTGAGCAGGGGGCTGGACTAGAAGACCTCCAAGGTCCCTTCCAGCGTTGTTCTGATTTTTTTTATTTTTTTTGGTCCAAATGGTCAAATCACAAATTGTAAGATATGTAGAACAACCTTCAAGAGATAATTGTATTGCAGCCAGTCACCACGAGGTTGGGTCCCCCTTAAACATTTCACCAAGGTAGGACATTCCGTGAGAAGTAGAATTGGGTCCATGAATGTTGACGTGGAGCCTTCGTCAGGTGGAAGTCCTTCAGTAGAGGTTGTGGTCTACTCTATCTCACAAGGGATCTACAAAAACAAATTCACCTCTAAGACTGATCTCCCAAATCAAGTAGGCGCAGAATCTCTCTCTCTTGCTCTCTCTCCTCCGCTCCCAGTTTAATTCCTTTCCTATAAGGTGTCCCTTCGCCACCAAAACCCAACACCTGAGATGGCACACCGAGGCTCCTTAGGCCATCTCTTGTATATAGAATAAGTTGGTTCACCCTTGCCAGATGGCCTTGTCCTCTTGCCAGGAGTCCACCATCTTCATTTTTGTCATCGTTTGTCCTTCTTTCTCTCCCCTCGCTTCTTTTTCTTCCCGTTGGGAGGAAGAAAAAAAAAATGGCGCCCGGAGTGGGATTGAGAAGAAGCACATTCAAACTTTCGCAGTGTGTTTGTGTGTGAATCTGTCTGTCTCCAGAAGGATTCTTCTACCTTCCTGTTTTTGGAATACTTGGGATGAGTATTTTGAAGGCCTGCCCTCACATGGCCCAGGGCAGACTCCTCCCTGTCTCCAGAGTCAAGACCCCCTCAAACTGCATTGGGTTATGTGGGCTATCACCCCAATGCTGAACAGACACCAAATTGTGGGCCACAGCAAGAGACGTCACCTTCTTAACTGTGATGAGGTGTCAAGCAGTGTGGCGGTATGCGTTGTGTGCATTTACCCCAGTCCAGAACACTGCTGATTGCCTCTTCTCGGCCTGGGTGTGCATCGTTGACATGCTCCCGGGGAGTGTGAGTCCAAACGGCTGCGTGGAACCCATTGTCTCTTTCCGTGTCCGCTGCGCAGTGGTTCATAGCTATGTCTTCTGACTTGCCAACTGCTTGTCTTCTCTGTGCGCTTGGGGTGTGAGTGCCAGCATGGGCCACGCCTCGCTTCCCATCACCGGCCTCTGCGTGGGGGTACACGAGCCCGTGCGTTTTTCTCCAAGCTGTCCGCCCTTCTGCCTCAGTGTCTGAACTGCCCTGTTGCTCTCATGTTGTCTTTTCAGAATCACTATCAGTGACCCTTGAGGACTGGCAGAGACCGGTACGTTCTTCGCTGTGTGTTCACCCCGGCCTCCGCTGATGCACGAGTCGGTGTGGTTAACCTTTCTGTCTCCTCGTCCCCATTTCCTCTCCATCTCGTGTCCCCCCCCCGCTCGCCCTTCTGCCACTCGCCTCTCCTAGACCAGTGGGGGTGTGTGGGAGTTTGTAGGGGATACCCTCTTGTTTTCTCCCTCCGGCCTGCAAACCTCTTGGCTGTTGGGAGGAGCGGGAATATCTTCAGTAGCAAAGACTTCGTTTGTAGAAAGGAGACAAAGAATCACAATAGTGTACCGTGTTTCCCCGAAAATAAGACTTTGTTTTATGTTTTTTGAACCCCGAAATAAGTGCTTGGCCTTATTTTCGGGGAGGTCTTATTATTTTGGGGCACGTGGAGCAAGATGGGGCTCTTCTTGTCTTACCTGATTTCCAGCTCTGTCTCCCTAACCCTAACCAGAGGAAATGGCGGGGACCGGCTGCACATGTGGTCAAATATTTTTGGGGAGGGCTTATTTTCGGGGAGGGTTTATTTTTGGGGATGTGCTCAAAAGGACCCAGTTGTGGGGGCAATAAGCTGACTTTGTATAAATATACAAAAGGATGAAGGCTATTGCTGAGCACATTGTAAGCCGCCCTGAGTCTCCGGAGAAGGGCGGCATATAAATCAAAATGAAAAAAAAAAAAAGCCCAATTGGGCTTATTATCAGGGGATGGCTTATTTTCGGGGAAACACGGTAGATCCTACAAAATTGGGCAGTGGGACAGAGAAGAAGAGACAGAGGGAAGTCTTCTCCATTGTCCATTCCTGTAAACATGGGTGAAGTCCCAGCTTTGATCCACCCATTGTTGTCTCAGCTTGGAGTATTGCTTTCTGGGGTCCTAATCACAAACCTGCAACCCAGGTTCCCACAACTTTGATACCTGGTGTGTATCCTCATGTTTTATCTGAAGTTTTTCTCAGCATTCATCTCCTAATTGCACCCCCAGATTCCAGTAGATTAGCAACGTTAGTTTGTGTGTGTTTTAGTGACCTTTGTGGAAGAATGTTCCTTAGGAGATTGTGCTCTAGGGCAGATTGATTTCAACTCCTATTTTTAAGGAGGATGAAGAGCCATCATCTCACCGTTTGAAGGACACTTTGAGGCAGAACTTTAGAGCCGTAACGTCCTTTGCTGTTCTTCGGTATCTTCTCATCACTAAAAAACTGAAGTTTGTCATTTCTTCAGCATCAAGACCACGTCTGCCAGTGGTGTGGCAATGTTACGTAGAACAAGAAGGTGGCCAGTTGAACCCCACCAACTCCAGGGACAAAGGGCTTGCAGATGGCAATGTGACACTTCCCTAACAGAAGGGCCTGCCATCTTCTCTAAGGGTTCAATGCTAGCTTAGCTTTCCCAACTCAGGTGCTGCCCAGTCGTATATCCCATCACCTCCATTCATCACACGGGAGAAGACATAGACAATGCCTCTAGTCCAATGACAGTTTGCATCACGAGTTTTTCTTCTGACACCTCCTATACCCAATTTCATTTCCTCCACTTGTAGAGCCTGCCCCAACTCTGTATCTATTCTCTTTTTTTTCTGCAAATCCTTCCGGACACCCCATCCTATCGCCCTCAAACAGTTCCAGGCACTTACTCCACCATTCCCACCTTAATTTGAGGGAAAGAATAACAGATGGTGGGGAAAACCCTGAATAGACTTCATAAATTTCTGTGAAATTAAGGTAGGACAGTTGCAAGATTCCGATCTCTGGGAACAGTTCTCTCTTTTGAGATGCGGTTTGTTGATGCTGGGTATCACACCTTTGCCGCGGCTTTTCAAAAATCCCAACAATCAACACCGCAGTTAAGAAACAAGAGAATTATTCTAGAATATTCATGAATTTCAGCTCCTAATATGCCCTGTTATCTGTTTGACTAGCTGGAGCTTCTAAGAACCATAGTCCCATCAACATCTGGAAGAACGTAAGCTCCTCCTCTCTACAAACTGGAGATCCAAAGCATTGCAAAAAATGAATATGGACAGTTGTAGAGCATTGGCAGCCAAGAAGGTCAACATTTATGACCAGCATAAATGTTATGCATCAAGATTATTCGTCTATTTCTGCTTAAGAGTTGCATGAACGTGGTTCCTGTACTGGACATTTTCAGATTGCCAAGTCCCTGCCCAATCGTTGTGTGTGTGTGAGAAAGTGTGTCTATGTGCTAAAAGAAAAGGGAAAAAAAAAAGGAATTTACCCCGATTACTCCCCTTCCCCTTCCCCAATAAGCACAAGTCCTTAACACACTTGTTTCCTTTTAAACGTTCCCCAACGGGAACAACTGGATAATGAATAGTGTGATGTAAACCAGCATTTGCTGTTGATGGTTTTTCTAACAAGTTCCTGAAAAACAGAGAGAAAGAAAGAGAGAGAGAGAGAGAGATTGGATAAAGAAGCAGTGGGCTTGGAATAAAATAAGAAAACCTTATTTTCTTAATAAGAATGCTGAATAAGAAATGCTGAGAAAGTCCTCTTTAAGAGGCTGTCTCTACCAGGTGGACTCCAGACCTTAATGGGTGTGTGTGAGATCTTGTTCTTGTGTAAACAAAAAACCAGGGGGAGGCCAATGGTATATGGGTGGGGCACATTAATCTCCAACATATCTCATCCCACCATCCAGAACTGTGGTTAGATCCCTCCTTATCCTACATCAGAGGCTTGTAGCTCAACTGGCAATTTAGCAACCCGCCCATAGGTGAAAGTTGGCCTTTCTTCTAAAGGGTCTTTTAAGTCACGGTGACTTCCTGGCTTCTAGTCCATCCAATTCAATTCGGGCATGGCTACTCAGTTTTCGTTGGACTACTTAACGAGAGCTGGTCTTTCTGAAGGGGCTCCGCTGTTGCCCCTTTTGAGACCTACTCTTAAAAACTACCAAAGATTGCAGGACGTCCTGAGAAAATTAAGTTTGAGATGATTGAGATGTAGATGGTCTACAAGTCAACAGAGCTGCATTGGAAGAAGTAGCTGATGGAACGAATCGTTTAGCCAAATACGTTTCATCCATTTGTCATCTCCCAAACTAAATGGAGGTTGATGGACCAGAAATGCCCACGAAGACCCCAGCACACAACCAACCTTGGTTGATCTTGGAAGACCAAGGTTGTAGCCTAGGCTGGGAAGTTGAAAAAAAAACACCAGAAGACCCTTTCGGATTACGGCTATGAACATGACATGGTCATAGCCATGAAGTTCTTGCTACCTCAGTTAACTGGTGACAGAGGCACTTCGTTAATGACGATGGCCTTGGAAGCCTTCAGAGATGGAGGTCAAGGCTCATTCAGACAGATAATTCCGTAATTCTTTTTTAAAATATGTTTACAGTAGTTAGGGTTTTCCAGCGTTCACATTGAATCCAGTCCATTAGTGAATCCAATCAAGTTGTACTTGAGTTGAAAGCATCATTGTATGGTTGCTTCTCCCTCCAGGAAAGATCTCACCCCATTCATCCCCTTGGAGTGGCCCTCACATCCGAAAAGGCTGGAAGACGGTGTGGGGGAATCCCACTTGGGACTGAAGTTGAATGGGTGAAAGGTGCAGACCAGCGATTCAGGTTGATGGACTAGCCGTCAACTTTTGAAACAGGTCTTTCACAGAGGTCACCTCCATCTCAAATAACATTTTTCTTCATGCGCTTTGACGAACAACATCGCCATACTTGTGCTTCATGCTTCTCAACAGTCATCTTAAGAGGCCAGGACCACTTTCCAGGTTGGTGAGGCTTGGGGAAGTCCTGGATGGATTCCATCTAGAAGACCGACCACCAGATTCCATCCAACGGGTCATTAGACCGTCCTCTCTTGAATCAGCAATTTGGAGGTGGAAAGGGGGGTTCAAATGAGTAAGCGGCTGCCGTCAGGGACACGGACATTATATCGGTGGTCCTGGTTGAAGATGAGGTGGTGAGAAGCATGACCAATTGCAGTTGGCCTGGCCACCATGCTAATCTCCGTCTGTGTGTTTCTCTTCTCGCTTTTTTTTTTTTTTTATCTTTTTCTGCCTTCACAGCCGGAAGGGCCCTTCTTCACCTACACGAGCCACATTAATCCGATCAGCTGAATCTTCCCTTTTAGATTTATAACCTGGGTTTCCCCTCTACTCTGCCAACCCAGCATCCCCCTCGGCTCCTCTGCCCCTTCCTCCATGTGGTTTTAAAAAAAAAAACATGCTCATTTAGTAAATTGAGCACTTTGTCTACTATTGTGCGTCCGTTATTGCTTGTGAGCCTAGAGTAGTTCTAGTCGAAGGGCATGAATCGTGAATGCCGTTGAGTTCTCCGAGGCGTAGACTTACAGGAGCATCCGTGCCTCGACGTACCCGGCTCGTCTTGGGTTTGGTGTCCTGCCTGCCTGGTTCAGCTGTAGCCCTTAATCCGTAGCAACGTAGTCCATTTCGTTCCCTTTACTGTAGTAAAGACAGAAACACATGGTCTTTGTGCTGGAAACTCTTTTGAGGAGCACCACACTCGGCGAGAGAACCTGGACTGGAATGCTTTCACGTTCTTGAGAAACGGGATTGAATTCAAGGTGCGGCCACGGGGGCCCGATGGGGGGGGGCTGATTTTTTCAAGCAGGGCCAACTGGTTTGGTGGCCAGGGAGGGGCTTCCTGGATGGCGCAGACTTCCTGAGGACCTGATCAGATGGATTGAAACCAACGTTCAGAGGTCACCCTCCGTTCTCGGAGAGACGCGACAGGAGGCATGGTGGCTTCAGCTAGCTTTTCTGGCATGACCGAGAGACCGAGGTTTAATCTAGTTCCTTCTCAGACAGAATGGACCAGCTGATATTTCAAAAAACAAAGAGAGAGAGAGAGAGAGAGAGAGAAAGAGAGAGAGAGTTTGCTGTGTAAATGTTTTATGAGCTTTGCTTCTGACAAAAAAAAATCTTAACAAGGACCTCTTCAAACGTGTGTTGATGTCTTGAGTATTCTGGTGATTCCATGCGCTTCCTTGCATGCAGGACATACGTATTTCATTATGGGTGGGGGGGAATACACATTTTTATTGCCAACTTGGACATCCCTCGGCACCGGCTCTGTGACCTACCTATTTAGGAATAAATGTGGGGGGAAAAAAACCCCAAAAATCTGCCACTTTCCTGTCCTTCTAAAAGCCACCATTTAAGTCCAATTTACGTTCCTTGATCTGAACGGTGTTTTGAGTTGAGTTCTGATGTCTGTTCCTTTCTGCATTTTAACTATTGTTTTAATTCTTTTGTTCCTCCCCGTATCCTTCTCCTTCTTCTTCTTTTTGTTCTCCTTGTCTTCTTCTTTTCTTCCTTTTGAATTCCAGCCGGCCTAGCAAAGCCAGTCCCTCTCGTCCGGAGAGCCCAAAGTCATCGTTTGACATGTAACTCTGCTCATCCGTCTTTTTTAATCTGCCTCTTAGCTGTCCTGTCCTGGAATGATCGAACGCACATCTTAAAAACAAAACTACAAAAAAAAAAAAAAATACAAAACCCCACAGCTTTGTTCTGTCGTAGCTTGTGGCTTGCACATATCAGATACGACTCTAGTGAAACTGTTTCGGGTTTTTTTTGGTCCCCCCCTTTTTTTTTTGGTCCTTCTTCCTGGTTGCTTAAAACAGAATTTTAAACAAAGCCAATGAGTTATATTGTAGTAACAGAACACATCTTTACTGTTATATAAATATCTATAAATATATACATATATATATATAAAGATCTAAAGTCTATATGGTGTCCAGATGTTTTAAAAGCCTTTAAATGCCTCCAACTGTTGATTTTAGCAAATACTTGAGTAGGAAGAATGTGTGTTCGTGGGTGTGTGTATAACACATGCACATTGTACGCACACCTGATAAAAATGTAATTCAGTTGCTGCAGCTGGGTTATTGCTCCCAAATTGTGGGTGATTTTTTTCCCCTTTTTTTGCAGTCCTGGTAGTACTTGTAATGCCGTGTGTGACCTATCATCTCCTGTTCACTGGCTGAAATAAATTATTTCTGTATAACAGAGATGTCATGCCTTCAATAAAATCCTCTCTCGGTTCTTTTGCATGTCATATTTGATGGGGGGGGCGGGAAAGTCTTTCGCTGCAGGAATCCCAACACACGTCGTTCATTTATTACTAGCTGGATAGCCGTGCTTCGCTACTTATGAACATTTTTTCACACTTGCGACCATTGTAGCATCCCCGTGGTCTTGACCGACTCTCATGGTCGTCATCCCCAACGAAGTCTATCTGGAGAAATGAAGGCTGCTGCTGATGCCCTGCCATGATACTCCCCTATCCTGTGGTAGACCTGCCCCTGCACTTTGAATGTTGGCATAAATTTTCCCTCCTTCACCTCTCTGGCTCCAGAAGACGTCATTTGGAAGCATCCGTTGTACATGCAGGCAGCAGAAAGAGAGTCTTTTCCCTTTAACTGGTATTCCAGTAGAAGGAACAGATTCGTCTGAACTGAGGAGGTCAGTGTAAGAAGTGAGTTGGGGCTGGGACACTATGCAGGAGAAATTTGGCTCACAATCCGTTGAGCTCAGTGGTGGTCGGTGATTGAAACATGTAAGGGAATATCTCTCCCACCATCTTGAATACGGAAGCAGTTCTGTAAGTGGAAGGCGTGGACATTTTGGTGAGATAGCGACATTTAGTACTGTAAGGAATCCCAGACTGCTCCTGAGTGAAGGAGTGGACCATCTGCCAGTTTAAACTGAGGTAACGGAATGTGAGGCAAGTGGCAGTTGGAACAGAGTTCTTTTCAGGTGGGGAGGGGGAGTAGAATGTCTAACTTCTTAGCATCAGAGCATGTTAATATACTGTATATGAAATACTAATCATCTGATGGTCATTTCAAAAAATCCTTTCTTAGGGAGCACCTAGAAGCCAAGAGGAACGTACGTGCCAAATTTCAAGTTTGTAGGCTTTACAGTTCTGGAGATTTAGTGATGAGTGAGTGGATTTGGCCTTTTATATATATAGATTAAGTTTCTTTGCCGTCCCTTTCTTGCAATACATTTTGGTGGTCTTTCACACCACGTGTGAGTTTGTTCCAGGAGATCAACTCGGTTCGTTTTAACATGGGTTTTGTAGGATTTACGGCATCGTAAAATCTTTACAAATCTTTTGGCAACTGGACCAAACATGTGTGAACGCAGCCACTGATGGGAGTAATTTACTACAACAAGCCAGATTGCAAAACAAAAGGAGTTGCAATGATCCGAGGATATATCTGAATTAACTCGGGGTCACCTCAGTTCACATTCCCGTGGGTTAAACCGACGTTTCCTTTTCTAGTAGTTCTCATGCCAAAAAATAACAGAAACCAAAACTACGCCGGATCCAGTCTGGAAGGGGAAAAAAATCCCGCTGTATCTCACAAGAAGCCAAACACACAACGAAAGCGATTTCACAACCATAAGTAACAAAACTGAAGGAACAGGCTGTTCTTTAAACCTCCAAATGGGGCCACGCTGAGGGAATATATGAACACAAATATCATTTATTTCCTCACTTAAAAATTTGTGATTTTTTTTTCCTTCAAAAAAAGGGAAGATACAGGTAGTCCTCGACTTACGATCACAATTGCGCCCAACATTTCTGTTGTTAAATGAGACATCGATTCAGTGAGTTTTGCTCCATTTTATGACCTTTCTTGGCACAGTGGTTAAGTGAATCACTGTGGTTGATAAATGAGTAACCCGGTGGTTAAGCAAATCAGGCTTTCTCCGTTTTGCTGCTCGGAAGTTCGCAAAATGGGATCGCGTGACTCTGGGACACTGCGACCGTCGTAAATATGAACCAGTGGCCGAGAGTCTGAATTTTGATACCCTGTCCATGGGGGTCAAACAATTGTGTGAAGATCGGTCGTAAATCACTTTTTTCAGTGCCCTTGTAATTTTGAACAGTCACTAAATGAAGCAAAGCTTATTTGGCAGACAACGCCCCTTCTCCCCACCCAAGATGCTTCTGATGGACAGAAGAGCAATGTGCAACATCAGTGAAGTGAAACAGATTTATTCAGAAAGACCAATTTTTTTATAACAGGATATAATTTGTCTCGGCAACAGAACACGAGAGTTCACTCTGGCTGTTTCCTTTCTTTGCTTTGTTTTTCACGTTTCCCCCCCGGAAACCCCACACCTAATAAATATGGAATAATATTCTATAGTAAATCACATTCCTGTTCTGCTTTGCACCTCCCACCTCAACTAGAGTTAATTTCTTTTTTTCCCCAAATAACGTACAAGGTTACCAGGATAGCCTTCCGGCAGCCAGAAAAACGCTGCCCGTGGCTTTATTCTCTCTCTCTCTTTTATTATTATTATTATTATTCAAGGTATGTACAAAAATATTACACAGATACAATATGTACACTTGTGCCAACAGCGACTCGCGAGCCCTTTCGCCAGCCTCCTGACCTAACGCACCCAGGGAATGAGTAACACTGATGGTGGAAAACAGTCCGGCTTTTGTGGGTGTTGTCGTTTTTTTTTTTTTTTGCCGTATTCTGCTTTACAAGCTGCAAAGACAGTGGGTAGTCAACGTGCGATTTTGCTAGAAAATTGGAGCGGAAGTTTCTTTTTGGTTTTCGAACTTCCCTCCGTGCTTTAGGTAGGCTTCTTTCTTAGCAAACTGTCCCAGGAGGAAAACGCAACTTGGCCGGTGTCTCTTTCCCGGGAGCAAGGAACCTGGGCTAAAAACTAGACAGCTGGGTCGCCTCCTAATCCTTTTTTTTTTGTTACACATGTGTCGTTGTCCTTCTAAAACGGGATCTTGTGCCAAGCACACCAAATCACCACCAATTTCAATCAAACCTGCTTCACACTCTCACAAATAAAGTGAATTCTTCCGTCACGCTCCACATGCGGGAGAAGGGGGGGCGCGGGGGGGCTCAGAGATTGAAAGAAGAGAAACCGTCAACCATCGAAATCTATTTCAAAATATCTAGATGGTTGAAATAAAGTTTGGCTCGACCCGGGAGAAAAGAGATTCCGCGCGCGAGAGGTGGAATTGACTCCTCCACCCACCCACCCGTCTGTTCCTTTTTTCCGAGCTTGCCTTCCGCATCTTTGAAGAATAAATAAAAACCCTCCACCTCTTAATGCAAACGTTACATCCAGTTTTAAAAAATAATAATGAAGCTTTTATACCCCTCCCCGCAAAACCGTCTGGCTTCAAGGAGCCCGGAGCCCTTTCCGAATGTTGTAACTGGAACGAGAGGATTTGGGGCAAGGGGGAAGAGAGATGGCCAGGGGGTGGGGTGGGGGTGGGGTTTGTGGGATTGGGATCATGCAAGTTAAAAGAGGGGAAGGAAGATTTTGGAAGAAGGGCATAAAATCTGATCTAAAGAAAGCCGAAATAACCAAAGGGGGAGAGGCTAAGTAACCGTGGTAGAGAGAATGAAATTCGCAGGCCGCGAACCAATGGGAGGAACCCTCCTGAACCGGGAGGAACCAATGGGTCGTTGGGTGGCGGAAAATACTGAGCTTTACTGGATGACGGTGTGATTCACAGCCAGCACAAAAAGCTTGGCCCATCCAGTGCGTGCCCTCAAGGCAGCCCAGTCCCCTGACCGCACCCGGCCCCTCGGGAGCCCACAACGTCCCTTCCAGGTTAAACCACCAGAAGCTTCACTTCGTCGTTTTCATCCACCCGATAGAAAAACGGGATGCACAGGGTTTCCGAGAGGGGTCCCATCCGATTCTGCGGGTTTTGAATTTCGCGGAGAAGCCGCAGGATCTGCTGGGCCGTGGGGTCCCGAGGAGCGGGCTGGGGGCCCTGGGGGTCGCTGTGGGATGGGTGGGATTGTGAAGCGACGGCGTCCACTTCGGGCCTGTCCGTCAGGCTCACTTCTTGCAGGTCTGGAAAGCAAAAAGTGGGGCCGGGGGGGGGGGGGGAGAGAAATGGAGCTTCAGTGATGGAGTTGTACAGGTAGTCCTTGACGTATGACCATAATTGAGCCCAGAATTTTAGGTGGCTAAGGGAGACCTTGGTTAAGGGAGTTTTGCCCCGTTTTTACGGCCTTTTTCACCAGTGTTGGTTGAGCAAATCGCTGCATTTCACGGATGTGAGGAGAATTTGGCTTCCCCCGTTGATTTTGCTTGTTAGAAGGTCACAAAAGGGAAATCACGTGAACCCCCTCTCCCCACGCCCCCGGGACGTTGTGGCCGTCATAAATATGAACCGGTTACCAAGCGTCCAATTTTAATCACATGATCATGGTTCGTAAGTATGAAAAACAGTCTGAAATCGCTTTTTCACTGACGTCGTAACTTTTAGAGCAGTCGCTAAACAAACTGTCGTTAAGTCAAGGATTACCTGTACACTCTAAAGCTGTATTTCTCAACCTTGGCCGCTTTTAAAATGTGTGGACTTCAATTCCCAGAATTCCCGAGCCAGATAATGATGGGGTAGGATGGGGAAGGGGAGGGACAGGAGTCCAGATATGGGGGATACAGCAGGGCCTTTACCTAGATGACCCCTTCCCCTTCCCCCGTTTCCTGCCTCTCACCTGCCACCTTGGAAGCGTTCGATTCAAAGACGCCGTCCGCCTGGGCACCGGCCTCCCTCTCGTGCCCGGGCTGTGGCTCTCCGGTCTGCGTGGCCATCGTGTACTTAGTGTACCAATCGTTCCGCTCGCCCACCAAGCGCATCACCAGTTCATGCAGCTCCAGTAACTTCATCTGCAACCACAGCAAAAGAGAACCTAAAGAGGACAATGGAAAGAAGCACCGGGGGGCAGGGGAGGGGCCTCCCAGCGCACCAAAGGCTTCCTTCCTCACTTCTGGTTAGCTAAGCTACAAATATTAAGGGGCTAGTCCTCATGAGTCTTTGGCTTCACCGTCTGTCTGTCGTGTCTCTCTGGGCATCTGCTAAGTCGCTCGAAAAGCTACGTACTTGGGGAAGGAACAGAGGGTCTTCGTTCCTGGGAGCAGAAAGGTAGCAGCAATACCTAAAGGGGGAATTCAGCCGGTTCGCTCCAGATCGGGCAAACCGGTAGCGGTGACTGTGGGATGCTCCGCCCACATGCCCGGATGTAATGCACCCACGCAGAAGGCCGTGCACGCTCACATTTGCGAACCGGTAGGGAAGGTAAGTGAACTGAGACACCATGCTTTAAATGAGGACCGACGGTCGCGAAAGGAGAGACAAATGCAGTCCAGGTATTGCCTGGGCTGCGCCCAACTTGACAGGGCCCAATCCTGATTGGGACGGCCAGGAAAGCGGATTTTGGCCTGACCTTCATGTCCTCCTTGTCTTGAGCCAGCCGGTTGATGTAGTCTTCCTTTTCCCGATGGCGCTGTTTGAGAATCGCTCGTTGACTCTGGTACAGGGCAATGTATTCGCCTGCAGGGTTAGGAGAAGACAACCGGGATGGAATAAATACACTGATGCCCAGAGCTGTGTGGTTCATACCAACTCGGGCCAACGCTTTTAACAGAATAACAAGAGTTAGAAGGGACCTTGGAGGTCTTCTAGTCCAACCCCCTGCTCAGGCAGGAAGCTCTCTAGACCAGGGGTCACCAACTTTTCGGACCTCAGGGACCACTAAATTCACAATTTTAAATTGCGTGGACCACTAATATGATCTGCCTAATGACTGGCTGGGTGGGCGTGGCTAGGTGGTCATGTGACTGGGTGGGCGTGGCCAAATCGGTGTCACTCGCATCGATGGGCGCCTTGCTGGCCTCTACTCGCCCCTCCCCTCCCAGCCACTCCTCGCCACCTGCCTGGGCTCCTTGGGAAGCAGGAAGCAGTTGTTGGAGCTAAGCAGCCACCACAAGAAAGAGTTGGCAAAATAGCTGGTTCAGTTCAAATTGGATCTGACCGAGGAGGCGGCTCAGCAGAAGCACCTCACTGAGGACTAGGAGCATAGGTTTTCCAAGCAGAGGGAAGACCTGCGGGAGTGCAAGGCCAGGTACTGGCGCCTGGAGGCTCAGAGGGCTGAGATGGTCAGCCAGTTCCAGGCCATGATGCAGTCCCACTGGAACGAGGCCCTCCGGCTCTTTGCCACCAGCGGCTCTTCCCTCCAGCCTTCACCCAAAGCCCCACACCAGGAGGCCGAAGCAGACTCCAAGTCGGAATTTCTGCCCCCCTGCGACCCACACAAAACGACCCCAAAGGGGGGACTCTCTGCAGCAACACAAACTTTCATTGCATATATCCAGCAGTTTGAGGACCCAATTTAGTGCAAGATAAAAAATGCAAATAATTTTTCTGCCAACCACCAAAATTTTCTTGTGGACCGCCAGTGGTCCACGGACCGCCAGTTGGTGACCGCTGATCTAGATCGTATCAGACAATTGGCTGTTCAGTCTCTTCTTGAAAACCTCCAGTGATGGAGCACCCACAACGTCTGGAGCTAAGCCATTCCACTGATTAATTGTTCTGTCAGGAAATGTCTCATTTCTAGGTTGGATCCAGCGGTGGGTTTCATATTTTGTTGCTACCGGTTCGCACGAACCGGCTGAATGCCACCTCTGGTTGGATCTCTTGTTGGTTACTTTCCATCCATTGCTTCTTGTCCTGCCTTTAGGTGCTCTGGAGAATAGGTTGACCCCTTCTATTCTTTGTGGTGGCCCCTCAAATATTGGAAGACTCCTGACACCCTTAGTCCTTTTCATTAAACCAGTCATACCCAATTCCTTCAACCGTTCTACCTACGTTTTAGCCTCCAGTCCCCTAATCATCTTTGTGGCTCTTCTCTGCACTTTTTCTAGAATCTCAACATCTTTTTTTTACATCGTGGCGACCAGAACTGGATGCAGTATTCCAAGTGTGGCCCTTAAAAAACGGTATCTACACTTCCCGCGATCTTGATTCTATGCCTGTTTATGCAGCCTAGAACTGTGCTGGCTTTTTTGGCAGCTGCTGCAGACGGCTGGCTCATAGTTACCGTATTTTTCGAAGTATAAGATGCACCGGACTATAAGACGCACCTACCTTTTTTGGTGAGGAAAACAAGAAAAAGAAATCTGCCTCTGCCTCCCAGCAATTTTGCCTCATTGCAGCAAACAGCGAACAGCCTGTTTTACTTTCATTTTCATTTTCAGCATAGCTTGATTAGCACAAGAAAAAAAAAATCTGCTCCCAGCAATTTACCTCCCTGCAGCAAGCAGCAAAGATCCGCATAAAACAGCTGAGAGTTGGGAGGCCGATCCAATCAACTTGGGCTAATTAGGCTGTGCTGAAGCTGAAAGGAGCTGTTTTTTCTTGCTGCTTACTGCAAGGAGGCAAACTGCTGGGAGGCAGAAGCCAAAGGGTGGGGGCCAGTGGGGGCTACATTCGGTGTGTAAGAAGCACCCAAATTTTCACCCCCTTTTAGGGGGGGAAAAGGTGCGTCTTATACTCCGAAAAATACGGTAAGTGATTGTTCACAATTGTTCACGATCCCTCTCACAGTTATACTACACCTGTGCATTTGGTTTTCCTTGCCTAAATGTAGAACCTTCCTTTTTTCACCACTGAAATTTTCATTTTGTTATGATAGGGCCCAATGTTCAAGCAAAATGATAACGCTACCGTTGTTTCCCTCAAAATAAGACCAGGTCTTATATTAATTTTTGCTCCAAAAGGCGCATTAGGGCTTATTTTCTGGTTAGGTCTCATTTTGGGGGAAATACGGTACTATACGCCGCGATTTGCTGACGATCTTAACTGGGGCTTATTTTTGGGGTAGGGCTTATATTACGAGCATCCTGAAAAATCATGCTAGGATTTATTTTCCGATTAGGTCTTATTTTTGGGGAAATATGATACTAAATGCATCCATCTGGCTGACAATCTTAACTGGGGTTTATATTGGGGGTAGGTCTTATATTACGAACATCCTGAAAAAATCATGCTAGGGCTTAATTTACAGTTGGGTCTTACTTTTGGGGAAACAGGGTAAATTTATCAGACAGATGGGTCAGGCTTACCTATGGTGTCCGTTTCTCCGGACAGCTGGATGCAGTGGTGCTCCAGTTCTTCCACACGCTCTTTCAGCTCCGCCTTCTCGCGCATCAGGTCCGTGAATCGGAACTACAAGGTGGAGCAGAAAAAAGGAGATTGCGTGGGGGGGAAGGCAGCCACAATTCTCCCAACAAGGATTATTCCCCAAGCATCTTCACCCAATAGATGCTAATTTAGGAAGTCGTTCTTGGAAGCATCTCTTGAACTTCCTTCCGGAAAGAGATCAGTCAAGAGGGAAAGGGCTTCCGTCGCTTCCACTGAGAAGCGGGCCAGAGATTTTCAAAATGAGCCTTCAAGCAGAGACCTGGAGCTTCTTGAAAGGTAACAAGGTACCTTACAACGACTGAGTTGCGGTTATTTAAAATTGAAGCAAGTGGAACTTCCTTGGAATTTATCCTGGGCGAAGATAATTCAGTTATCATAACAGAAGAGAGTATTTGTAGTTCAGGGTTGAACTGAGGGGTTCTTGGCACCCTCTGAGCTTGGTGGGGGTTTTTTTTACAGACATCTCATGACCCAAGTAGGTAACATCATCAGTACTAGGAGGGAATGGGGTATATGGGAGAGGAGGAGGATGACAACAACAACTGTGTGGTCCTTCATGCTCTCTGAGCTTGATTGTTTTCTTGAAAATATTTCATTTCATCTATTCATTTCATAGATAGATAGATAGATAGTTAGATAGATAGATAGCACAGAGAGAGATATAGCAGATAGATAGATAGATAGATAGATAGCAGATAGATATATAGATAGAAATATAGATATAGATAACTGACAGATTAGATAGCTAGATACTCTGTTTCCCCCCAAATAAGACATCCTCTAATAATAAGCCCAATCGGGCTTTTGAGCGCATGGCAATAAGACCAAGCGCTTATTTCAGAGTTCAAAAAAATATAAGACAGAGTCTTATTTTCAGGGAAACATGGTAGGTAACAGCATCAGAAAGATGGGGGATTTGCTCTCTCTCCCTTGTAGCCTTGATGCTGTTAGCTAATTGGGTCATGAAATGTCTGAAAGAAAACCACCCAGCTCAGAGAGCATCACAAACCCCAAAGTTACCGTAATGTCGACATTTAGGAGTCTCCCAAAGGCTCACCTGCAGCTTCTCCATGGCGCTTTTCAAGGCTTCATGGACCTCTCCTGGAACCGAATCGGCATCGGAGCCTGAAATAGTGAGACGCGGAGTGTGAGAGTCACAGGAGCACAGGGGCCTTTGCACAGCCCAAGGAGGAAGGTCGGTGGGGAGGGGGTCTCCCTTCTCCAGCGTGGGTCTCTTACCTCCTGTGGATGTGAGCTGCAGCTGCTGCTCCTTCTTCAGGCTAGCGATCTGCTGCAACAGCTCCCTGCACTGTTTTTTCTTTTCCATCAGCTGGTGTCTGATCTCTTCGCGCTCGCCCTCCGCTTGGGACACGGCGGAGGTCAAGAAAGCCACCTAGGAAAGGAAGGCTGGGCGATTTGAGCGGGGCGGCACGGCTATGAATTTCAAACTTCAAACTCTTAGGGTGTCAGTGCTGGGACGCTGACATCCGGAGCAGAAGGGTGTCTGGGATTTAGGACCATGCTTCCTCCCAGCCCAGTTGCTCTTGTGGCTGACCTCCCCTCGACTTATGACCACTGGTTTAACGGACCGAAGTTATGACAGCTTCGGAAAACGCCACTTTTGACTTGTAGCAGCCCTCGTGACCTTTGCACTGCCCCTTGTGGTCGCAATTCAGGCAACGGAGTTAGCACAAATGGCTGTTCTGACCTAGGCTTCCCCAAACCACGAAGCAGACTCCTTGTCCCAACAAAAAGCCCTTTTTATTAAGTTACTGTGAATTCTTCGCATTCACATTCAGCAAAGTCTTTCAAGGTTTAATGTACAGTCACAGACCTTATCTGGCTTGGGGAGCTGCCAGGCCGATATCTTCAAAACTTGGCAAGGAGTCACGGAGAATCACGAACCAATTAAGCGAACTAATTGTCTCCTGCAAGCTCCATTCCCCTTTCGCTCCTCTTTTATTCCTTCTGGAGGGGCCGTTCATCGTCCACCTGTGGCCTTACTCCCTAGTCGACCCTTGTTCTTTAGCTGTTCCCTTCGTCTGGCAGTTCTGCGCATGTGCACACTGGGAACAGGCTCCTGCTGTTCTTCTGCCTCACTGATGTCTGACTCCGAAGGCAGCTGATAACTGTCAGACAGCCCTGGCCCCCTCTCTGCCTCCGACGCAGAGCTCTCATCAGAGCCTTCCCCAGACTCCAGAACTGGCCCATGTTCCTCCCCAACCTCCTCACTGTCTGAATCTGCTGCCAGCTCTGCTGGCGGGCCACAACAACGGCAAGGGAGGAGAACGGAGGGGCTCACCATTTCCTCTTTACTCTCGAAATCCTCCGGAATGCTGAGCTGAGATGTCTTTGAGTCCACAAACTCGGCCGCTTCCACTCCATCTCCTGCAAAGCCGCAAGAGAGGATGGCAGGGATCACCTTTAGCTGGGATCCGACGGTCCGTGCTTTGTCCCATCCCAATCCTACTCACCTTGGGCCCTGGGTAGCATCCTTTCGTCCAGTTCGGCCATGAGTTGGGTGACCTGGGCTTGAAGCTCCTTGTTCTCCTTAGAAATGGATTCCAGGGTTTTCTGTCGGGACAGGAAGGTCTTTTTTCAGTAACTGTTCCAACTTCACATCAGGAGGTTGAGAATAATCCTGGCCAAATTACTCCAGCAATGTTTGTGAAAGAAACCTAGGAATCCCTAATCTTTCCTGTTTTCACCAAAGCCTGTGTCAAGAATGTAACATGGGCAGCTATGTGCCTCTTCATTTCAACCTGTCATTAGAGTAAGGGAGGGGGGGATGTTGACTACAAATGGGTTAATTTGGAGAAAGGAAACTTCTGCAGTTCCAAAGGGAGCTTGGGAGACTCTGGAAACTTTTCAAGGTCAGATCAACAGGTGTGCTGAAGGCAGCAGATGGTTCCCATAACAAAGAGGACTTTTTAATACCATCTACGTGGAAGCCTGGGTGGTTGGGCTGAGACAGGGGTCTGCAACCTTAAACACTCCAAGAGCCATTTGGACCCATTTCCCACAAAAAAGAAAACACCAAGAGCCACAAAACCTGGGTGGGCATGGCCAACACAATGTCACTCATTTCCACCAGTCATATGACCCCCTAGCCATGCCTACCCAGCCGGTCATTAGGGCAGAGAACCAGTTGTTAAAAAACACCAGGAACCACAAAATCCTTTTGACATTCTCTCTCTCTCCCCTCCTCCCCCGTCCCCCCTCTTTCTCTGTATCTCTCTCTGTCTCTCTCTCTCTCTGCCCTGGCTGCTTCTCCATCCCCCACCGTCGCCCTTACCTTCTCAGACCAGGTGAGGAGTGACTGGGAAGGAAGGGTGAGGGGCAGGGCCAGCCAATGGTAGGATCACCTGACAGGGAACCAAAGCAGAGGGCCCAAAGAGCCACATGCAGCTCCGGAGCCCCAGGTTGCTGACACCCGGGCTGGGAAATTGATTGTTTAATACTGTGAACTAGTGCCTTTGAAATTCACAGTTACGTTTTACCTCAACCTTCCTACGCTATGTATTCAATAAACAGTAAGCTTTTCAGAATCGAAATGATCCTGGGTTTTTATTTGGATACTCAAGCTGCATGTTGACAGACAGCTTTTTTCAACCGAGCAGCCCTTTCTCAGGTTCGTCCCCTCCACGCTTGACTTCCTACACGATATGATGGCCGACAAAGGCCAAATAACATCCCTGCATTGAAGAAAAGATGGAGAGAGCCATCTGAAGGCACATCAACCCTTTGCAACCATCAAGCTCCGCTTGGTAGAGAATCTGGATGGTGCAGATGCTCTCAAGCTTAGATCTAACCATGGGGTCCCTTGGTGCTCTCTGAGCCAGGTGGTTTTCTTACAGACGTTTCATTACCCAACTAGGGAACTTCATCAACAAATGAAGAGTGTGGGGTTTTTGGAGAGGAGGAGGAGGAGGGCTGTAGGGTCCTTGATGCTTTCTTAGCTTAGCTGTTTTCTGGCAGACGTTTCATGACCCAACTAGGAAAAATCATCAGTGCTAGAAGGGAGTGGGGTTTGTGAGGAGGAAGAGGAGGAGGAGGAGAAAGAGAAGAAGGATGGAGGAGGAGGAGTGTGGGGTCCTTGATGCTTTGGCTGTTTTCTTGCAAATGTTTCATGACCCAACTAGGGAACCTCATCAGTGCTAGCCACATCTATCTGTTGGCTTTCCCGAAAGAGAATCCAGAGGTCAAATCTGCAGGGCTCACCTTAGCTTTCTGAAGTTCTTTGAAGTGCATCTCGGCGTTCACCTTGCCTTGGACTTCCTCGTGCTGCAGACGGTCCATGAGCTGGGTTTGCAGGAGGTATTGTTTGTGTAGCTCCTCCTTCTCAACCGTCAGTTGCTGATAGGCTGCGGTGTATTGCTGGAGGTGGGCCAAATACTGATCCCTCTGGTCTTGGAAGTCCTGAGCTTCGTGGGTCTTCAGAGCCATCTTGGATGGAACAAGACCCAGTGAACGAAGATCTCATCCAACAACATCTCTTCCCAGCATCTCCCATAACTATGTATAGGAGCTGAAGCTCTCCTGACAGCATCACTAGGATCAAGCTTAAACCCGATCAAGGGTGACATATTGCCTTCCCCAAGATTCTCCCCCCCTCCCCAAAACCAATTCTCCCCAGTTTGAGGGCATCTCAGCCATGATTTCATGTTTAAGAAGAAGATCAATTTTGCTTCCCTGAAAATCCAGACCAGAGAGTGGCTCAACCTTGGCAACTTTAAGATAGGTGGACTTCAACTCCCCGAGTTTCCCAGCCGCCATGGAATTCTGGGAATCCACCTATCTTAGAGGGGCCAGCGCCGAGAAACCCTAGTCCCATGATGGCGAACCTATGGCACACATGCCCGAAGTGGCACGCAGAGCCATGTCGCCTGGCATGTGCAGCATCTCCTGTTCCTTTTCTGGGTTTCTGGTGCGCATGTGCGCATGACAATCAGCTGGCCTTCATGCATACGGCAGTACAGGGAACTGGAAGAGCTGGTCTTCTGGTTTATGGCGGATGCATGCACGCCAGCCAGCTGATTGTCTGGAAACTGGAAGATCAGCTGGCTGGTGCGCATACACAAGCCGGAAACCAGAAGTTCATTTCCTGGTGCGCGCATGCCCCCTGGGCAGTTCCTCTTCCGGGTTGCGGCCCCGATGAGTGTACGCGCACGCTCCCTTTTTGGCACTCGGTGCCGAAAAGATTTGCCATCACTGCTCTAGTCAAAGACGAAGGATTGCAGGGGCAATCAACCAACGGTGCTTTTGAAACAAATGGTCTGACAACAAGGAGCTGGATTCCCACTGAGCCAAGTAGTTCCAAATTCTTGTGTTGGAAAGCTGCACTATGCAGCCTAACCCCCAAAATCCACAGCCACCTGTGCAAAAAATAGTTCTGCTCCCAGGAATAAAAGCCAGACTGGATTCAGAAGTCCAAAGAGCCTTGCCTTCTCCTTAAAGTCCACCAGCTTCTCCTGAAGTTCTCCCAATTTCTTGGCCAGCTGCTTCTTCACGTGCTGTTCAGACTGCAAGGCGCTCGTGATCTCCATGTTCTCGTTGGTCTGAAAAGGAGAGGAAAGGGGAAGAGATGGTTCAAGGGAAATACAGGTAGGCCTCGACTTACGATCACGATTTGAGCCCAAAATTTAGGTTGCTGAGTGAGAAATTTGTTAAGGGGGTTTTGCCACATTTTCTTGCTGCGTTTGTTAAGCTTGTTAATTGTTAAGCTTGTTTGTTAAGTTTGTTAATTGGCTTAATCATCTTATATTCACATTTTATATGTATATTATTTTAACTGTTCACCGCCCTGAGTCCTTCGGGAGAAGGGCGGTATAGAAATTGAATAAATAAATAAATAATAAATAAATTGTTACAATTAGCCAGACGGTTGTTACGTGAATCAGGCTCCCCCCATGGACTTGGCTTGTCAGAAGGTCGTAAAAGGGAATCGCGTGACTCTAAGACACTGAAACGGTCATAAATGTGAGTCAGTTGCCAAGCAGCGCAGGACCATGGGGATGCTACAACGGTCATAAGTGTGAAAAATAGTCCTAAAACGCTTTTTTCAGTGCCATTGTAACTTCGAACGGTCATTAAAGCGAACTGCTATTAAGTCGAGGACTAATTGTACCCAAATCAAACGGATGAGAGATGTTTAGGAAATAAAGTTAAAGAGGCAAACATAACAGATTTAAGCAAAAAATCTTCTCTATAAATAGACGGACGGAGCTATAAAACAATGGGGATTCAAATTTGGGATTTAAATTTGGGACGTTCAAAAGTACCCCTGCCTCTGCTCTCTGGAGTTTCGGGCATAAGGCTCCATTATGGTCATAACCCGAGGACTTACGCCTCGGCCTCGGATGGTGGGGGGGGGGGGGAAAACGCACCAGTTTGACGAATCCGTTCTGCAGCTCCGCCAGCTGTTCCTTCAGCTCCCGGTTCTGGGTTATGGCTCTGCTGATGGTAGCTTTGTCGCTCTGCATGTTTTCCAAGATCTGCTGCTTGTCCACGGCCTCCTCGCTGTAGCGCTGCAACGCCTTCTCCAGCTCTTGAAGCCGCTCCTCCTGCTCCTGGTTGAGCTGGCTCAGCTGCCCGTTGTCTCGCACCTGGGTCTGCCATCGGTCCAGCAGCTCCTCCTTCTCCTTCTCCAGCCGTGCCAGCTCCTCTTGGAGGTGCACTTCCGTTGGCGAAGGCCCCGGGGCAGCAGGGACGGGCTGCGTTTCCTGGGCCTTCACCGCTGTGGAATCCGGTGGAGGAGAAAGGCGGCTTAATTTACGGCTAACGTCCTCGGATCGAGCCAACTCTAATGGGAAACCTAGCCGGAGAAATGATGGTCCTCCAGATCTTCCCCACCCTCTGTCCCTGACCACCATCTTGGAGCAAGCACCCAACGTGCTGCAGCAGAATGCAGCGGTGGGTTTCACGTTATGTTACTACTGGTTCGTCCCCTGCGCGCACACCCGGTTCGTGCGTGCACACCCGCTCCGTACACACGTGCGCCCAATTTGCACGTGCACCTGCCTTCCCTTACATGCGCCCGGCCTTCCGTGCCTCAAAAACTAAATAGGACGGCATAGAGGAGGGGTAGGTGGGCAGGCCCACCTGCTATTTCCGCAACCGGTTCGGTGCGAACCGATCTGAACCGGCTGAATACCACCTCTGAGCAGAGGGATCTTTCCGCCGAGCTACTGATGTATGGAGGAAAGACTGCTGGATTTAGAAGATTTGTTTTCGCGTATAGCGACGATACGTTAGTCGGACTATAATGCTAACGCAGAGTAGTAGTTCGCCTGCTGTTTGGTTCATGCTTTTCTGAGATGTGCTAGATGGGGCGAGCTAGTTCCACACCAGAAAGAAAAAACGAACGGCTTTCTTGCAGGGTCCTCCGAGGCCTTCTCCTTCTGCCAAAGCCGCCTTGCAAATAGGCCTTGCAACTTGGAAGGCCCAGTGCCAGCAGGATTCAAACCATCTGCATGAAGCACCGGCTCCTCCCCCCACTGAAGTGGTACCTATTTATCTACTTGCTGTTCTGACCTAGGCTTCCCGATATAGTAAAAAGCACACAATTAGTCCCGACCCCCCCTTTTTTTTATTTTAACGGCTGTGAATTCCTTTCATTCACAGCACGTGCTGAATCACCAAGAGTTTATAAATAGTCCAACAGAAGTCTGCCACAGTCCTTCAAATAAGGCTGGTAAACACCCACCTTCATCTTCTTTGACACGCTGCCAAAGACCTAATTGGCAATTATCTTGGCAAGGACACACGGAAACACAGAATCAAAAACAGAGCTTCAAAGTACAAACCGACACCATCCACAACGTTGCTTCCTGCAAAGGCCCACGTGCTTTTGCTCTTCCTTTATGTCTTATGGGAGGGGCCAATCATCTCCAAGCCTTACTTCCGAGTCACCTCTTTTGTTTTAACTGTTCCTGCCTTCTGGCAGCTCTGCGCATGCGCGCACTAGGAATAGGCTCCCCCTGTTCCTCTACTTTTCTGATGTCCGACTCTGAAGGCTCCAGAGTCCGCACATTCCCAGGTGGCCCTGGCCCCATCTCTGCCTCTGACGCAGAGCCCTCATCCGAGCCTTCCCCAGACTTCAGGACTGGCCCATGTTCCTCCATAGCCTCCTCACTGTCCGACTGCTGCCAGCTCCGCAGTCTGCTGGCGGACCACAACACTCGCATAGAACTGCTAACTGGGCAGGAGCTGAAGTGAGTGATGGGAACTCACACGGTGCTGGGACTTGAACCGCTGGAGCAAAGATAATCTCCTGTGTTATTAAGCCACCGCGCCCCAACTTAGAGAAGACAGACGGGGTGAATCAGGTGACTAGGAGGAGGCACTTTGGCGGTTGCGAACGCCGGCATTTACCTGACTGACTGCTGAGCAGCTCTGAGAGGTTGGTCTCCAGCTCCCCAATCCGAATCTCGCTGAGTTCTTTCTCTCCCATCAGAGCCCGGACCTGTGGGAAACCCAGTTGTACCAAGCTTGAAGGGCAACCTCTGAAAACATTAGAGATCCCCAAAGGATCTCACAGGTATAGCCCTCACCTGTTCGGAGAGGAGCTCGACTCGCTGCTGCCAGATGTTCCCTTCCTCCTTCAGGCGCAGGACGTATTGATCGCGTTCGGCCTGCAGTTTCTGCAAAGACTCTGACAGCTGCTCAGTGGGGAAGAAGGAAAGAGAAGAGTCGGGTGGGTGCTAATCAGATTCTCGAAGGACCACTGCCATCAAGGCCAAATCCCTGGCCTTTTTCCAAATCATGCCCTTTGGACATCCACCTTACCTGGGCAATTTGACTTTCTAAGTTGCCTCTTTCCTCCAGGACGGCCTGTAGCTGCTGAGCAGTAGCATCTGAGATCCCTGGCTGGCTTGAAAACTAGTAGAAGGGTAAAAAAAAAACCCACACAGTTATCCAAGTCCAACTTGTTCCATTATCTTTTCCCCCTCTTTTAAATTTTTAAACTCAAATTTTAATTCGTTTTAAATTATTGGGAGTTTTAAATTGTCTCGGGCAAAAATTATTTAATTGGGTTTTAATCATGTCTTAACTTTTGTATTTATGTGTTTTATTTCGTGCCTGTTCACCGCCCTGAGTCCTTCGGGAGTAGGGCGATATACAAATTTAATAAAATGAAAATGAAATGAAATGAATCTTCTCTCCCCTTGTCCAGGAGAGATTTGTCAAGGTGAGGTCCAGAGTGGTGCACTAGTTAGCGCAGGGGTCACCAACCTTTCAGACCTCAGGGCCCACTAAATTCATAATTTTAAATCCCGCGCACCACTAATATGATTGTGCCTACTGACCGGCTGGGTGAGGGTGGCTAGGTGGTCATGTGACTGAGTGGGCGTGGCCAACTCAATGTCACTCATGTCAAGGGGCGCCTCATGTCGAGGGGCGCCTCAACGGCTCTACTCGCCCCTCCCCACCCAGCCACTCCTCCCCTCCCCGCCCGGGCTGCTGAGGGCCCCAACAGGAAGCAGTCACCATAAGAAAGAGTTGGCAAAACAGCTGGCTCAGTTCAAATTGGATCTGACCGAGAAGGAGGCTCAGCAGAAGCACCTCACTGAGGACTAGGAGCATAGGTTTTCCAAGCAGAGGGAAGACCTGCGGGAGTGCAAGGCCAGATACTGGCGCCTGGAGACTCAGCAGGCTGAGATGGTCAGCCAGTTCCAGGCCATGAGGCAGTCCCACTGGAACGAGGCCCTCCGGCTCTTTGCCACCAGCGGCTCTTCCCTCCAGCCTTTGCCCAAAGCCCCACACCAGGAGGCTGAAGCAGATCCCGAGTCAGAATTTCTGCCCCCCTGCGACCCACACAAAAAGACCCTGAAGGGGGAGACTCTCTGCAGCAAGACAAGCGTTCATTGCACGTATCTCCCAGAGGCCGTAGTTTGAGGACCCCTGATTTAGTGCAATATAAAAAATGCAAATAATTTTTCTGCGGACCACCCAAATTTTCTTGCGGACCCCCAGTTGGTGACTGCTGAGTTAGAGCAGTGAATTAGGGAGACTCAGGTGGCTTAGCATAGCATGCTTCATACAATTCTTGGGGTACTGGGGAAAGACTACAAGGAGCCAACACCCCAGAAAAAAAGTTCAGGATTCAAAAAGATCTCGACGGACTTGAACAATGGGCTCTATCCAACGACATGAAATTGAATGTGGAGAAAAGCAAGGTTTTTACACTTAGGCAGGAAAAACCAAAAGTAGAAATACAGATTAGGCGAAACCTGACTCAAAAAAAAAAAAAAAAAAAAGTGAGAGGGACCTTGGAGTCCTAATGGACAATCACTTAAACATGAGCCAGCCGTGTGCGACAGCAGCCAAAAAAGCGAACACTATCCTTGGTTGTATAAAACAGAGGCAAATACAAGTTTCCCCCTAGCGGTTTTGTGGAAAGCTGGCTGGGAAGGTTGCAAATGGAAATCACATGACACCCCACCCCACCGCCAGGACACTGCAACTGTCGTAAATACAACCTGGTTGCCAAGCTCACAAATTTTTGATCGTGCGGATGCTGCAAATGGCTTTTGCAGTGCCACAGAACCAGTTGCGACTTCGTTTCCCCCCCACACACACAGGGGTCGTTGTAACTTTGAATGGTCTCTGCTTAAAATACTACTCGCAGTCACAATAACGCCGATACCTGCTGAATCACCAGTTCTGCCATTTCCAGTTTCTTGTGCAAATCTTCCATGTTCAGTTTCATGGCTGAATTTTCAGAGATGAGGTTATGGAGTTTCTCGGACAACTCCGAAGTCTGCTGCTTGAGTTCTTCATTGGTTTTACTAGGGAGAGAGTGAGAGAAAAAGAGCAGCCCCAGAGAACAAAATGAAGATCTCGTTCGTTACTATCCATCATCATCTTCTTTTAATGACCCCATAATCTCTTGCGGGGCGGAGTCTTGGGCAATTGAATGGAGCTGAGTGTTTACTGGCCTAATGCTTTTCCTGTCACCAATGCAGAGTTTTGTTCAGCAGATATAATCTCAGTGTGCCCAGAGTGAGAAATATCTGCCTCTACCTAGGATCGAACTCACAGCCTCCTGATTGTGAGGTGAGACCTTCACCTCTAGGACATCGCACCACTCCTTTGTTACTGTCAATACCGCAAACAATCGCGCTAAAGCAAAAAAAGGACAAATCTCACCTCTGCTTATACATTTCCAGTTTGAGGTTATCTCGTTCCTTCGCTAGCTCTTTGTTGTGCTGTGGTCAAACAAGGAAAACCCATCAAAACAGGCATTTAAAAAAAAAAAAGACAAATATTTCACTGGGAGAAATGTCTTCAGATAAGAAACTTGAGAACACCGGCAGTATCTCCCTCCTGTGATGGGCATTTAACTGCCAAAATTAAGGATTCTATATAAAAGGCAAAGTGTGTGAGGTCTATTTTAAAAAATAAATGAATAAACCCTTATGTTCTGACCTGGCTCTGTAGTTAACTAAATATTTCCTTTATTAGGTGCGCCAGCAGCCCTGGCAAAAAGTTTCTCTCTCAATGCAGGGAGATGAGTAGTTGTCTGCCACACCTATTCATCTCCGCCCCCTGCCTTTTATCCCTGGAGCTAAGGTGGGGCTTCGCTAGCAACGGTGGCTCTTCCATCCCAAGGACTGGCCCATAGATTTCCACTGCTCTCCTCTCTTCTGACTTCTGCGCATCCGTGCATCAGGCACTGGACCCAGCTGTTCCTCCTCTTCCTCATCAGCCACCTCCAGACCTGGGGGCTGTTGACTCTCCATCTGAGGGCTGACGGATGGCCCAGGCTCCACCTCTGTCTCTCTCTCTCTCTCTGACAGCTCCGTTTCCTCTTCCCCCCCTCGGAGCTCTCAGATTGTCTTGATGCCGGACCTGACTCCCACGCTTCCTCCTCATCCGATTTGGCTGCCGGAGGGGCCAGCGGTCAACACCACCCTATTTCTACTTGCTTGGCAAGCATTTGGGGCAGGGAACTAGGGCTTACTTCACAAAAAAAGGAAGCCACGGCGTCAAAAGAAGACGAGAAGAGGGGAAATGTCCCATGCTTACTTTCTCTGTCTGCTTCTGCTGAACGGAGAGAGAGGAGAGGGTGTATTCCACTTCCGAGACCCTCTGGCGGGATGACTGCAGCCTAGCGGCCAGATCCTCAGCTTCCGCTGTCCCAGGAAAAAACAAACAAACCAAGATTAGGGGTGCCGGCATCCAAGCGCACCTGAAGCCCACAATGCCAACAGGATTCAGTGACCACTTGGGCTGCTCCAAAAAGCAAAGCTGGACTGGAGTTGGTGCCAACCAACTCCAGGATCAGAAAGGAAAAGGAACGGACCCGGGATAAGTTTAAATTGAGCCTGGTTTAACTCAACAGACAGAAGCACTGTAATTTAACACCAGCTGTCTGCAATTAAAGTAAGATCGAATCTCGCCAGGCTCAAGGTTGACTCAGCCTTCCATCCTTTCTAAGGTAGGTAAATTGAGGACCCAGTTTGTGGGGGCAATAAGATGACTTTGTATAAAATATACAAAAGTATGAAGGCTATTGTTTAACGCACTGTAAACCGCCCCGAGTCTCCGGAGAAGGGCGGCATATAAATCAAATTAAAAAAAAAAAAAATCAAGCCTATCGAAGTGGATTTCTTTGAAGATGGGACAAAAAGATCTCAGGCGGTGGGAAAAGAATGCCAGGTCTCTAATGCCTCCAGGTGATTGAATAAGGAAGGCGGCCAGGAGAGGAGCGCTCTAAAGGGTACTGTTATGGCCCGCCAGCGGATCTGGCAGCAGACTCAGACAGTGAGGAGGTTGGGGAGGAACATGGGCCAGTCCTGGAGTCTGGGGAAGGCTCTGACGAGGGCTCTGCGTCGGAGGCAGAGAGGGGGCCAGGGCCGTATGCCAGTTATCAGCTGCCTTCGGAGTCAGACATCAGTGAGGCAGACAAACAGCTGGAGCCTGTTCCCAGTGTGTGCATGCGCAGAGTTGCCAGACGAAGGGAACTGCTAAAGAACAAGGGTCGACTTGGGAGTAAGGCCACAGGTGGATGATGAATGGCCCCTCCCAGTGGGAATAAAAGAGGAGCGAAAGGGGAGTGGAGTTTGCAGGAGACAATCAGTTCGCTTAATTGGTTTGTGTCTCCGAACTCCTTGCCAAGTTTAGGAAGATATCGGCCTGGCAGCTCTCCAAGCCAGATAAGGTCTGTGACTGTAAATTCGCCCTTGAAAGACTTTGCTGGATGGGAATGCGAAGAATTCACAGTAACTTAATAAAAAGGGGGTTTTGTCAGGATAAGGAGTCTGCTTCATGCTCTTGGGAAACCTGTCAGAACAGGTACCTACCTGCTTTCTGTCGGGCGGCCTGCTGTGTGTGGCTGAGGGCTGTCTGTAATTCGGACTTCTCAGAAACCAGGATGCCAATGGTCTGAATGTGGACCTTTAAAGGAAGCCCAGGAGAGTGGGATGAGCTCAGGAACATTGAGGGAGCCAGCGGGTAACCGAACACGGCTTCCCACAAAACCAGGAGCTTCCTCCTGTAAGTCGGAGGCGGCCACCAGGACAAGGGATGGGAACCTGATACCGAAGGGTAATTACATCTACCTGTAATTGTTCTCGTAGAGTGGCTTGCTCCTTCGCAAACCTCTGCTCAAAGCCCTTCTTCTCCTGTGGAAACACGATTTATTTAACGCTCGGCCAGATCGGCGATCAAGTTTAGCGGCGCTGTTTTCCAGTCTTTAGCGCAGTGTTTGTCAAAAGTGACGGATTTCATTTCAAACCTTGGCACTTTGGAGATGGATGGAGTTGAAGTTCAGCCATCTTCAAACTGCCAAGGTGTTGTGGCCCATCGGTGGCCAGTGAGGTTGGGGAGGAACATGGGCCAATCCTGGGGGCTGGGGAAAGCTCGGACGAGGGCTCTGCGTCGGAGGCAGAGAGGGAGATAGACAGCAGTGAGGCAGAGGAACAGCTGGAGCCCGTTCTCAGTGTGAGCTGCCAGAAGACAAGAACAACTAAGAAAGCAGGGTCGACTTGGGAGTAAAGCTACACCTTGGAGGTGATTGGCCCCTCCCCTAGGAAACCAAAGAGGAGCGAACAGGGCAGTGGGTTTTTGCAGGAAACAATTTGTTCATTCAATCGTTTCAAGAGTGGAAAGTTCTGTTCGTGACTCTTAAAGACACTGTGGCTAAGTTTTGCCTTCCACTGCATTTGGAAACAAGTTACGTAGCAGCTTGCCAAGCGAGATAAGGTCTGTGTTGATAAATATTCCTTTGAAAGACTGTTTGGACAGGCCTTGCTGACTGTGAATGAAAGGAATTCAGAGTCGTGTAAATAAAAAGAGGTTTTGCCGGGATCAAGACTCTGCTTCCTGCTTTTTAAGGGAGCCTAGGTTAGGACACAAGGTTGAGAAACACCGATTTATTATATTCAGATATTGCTAGAACCGCTCGGGCCCAGACGCAGCGTTTAAAAGCTTTCTACAGTCTTTCCACAAACAACTTTTCAGAAATGCTGGTGAAGAGGCTGGGAAACTATCCTTGGAGAGCGGCCTCTGTTCCTTCATATTTTTACGGCTAAATGGGCACTCGTGTTTCTTTGGCGGACACAAGTTATTGCCGTGGTAACAAATATCTGCTTTGGAAATGCATACTGACATTGTGTTAATTTAAAAAAAAACTAAATGAAAAGGCGTAAGGTTTTTTTAAAACAAAAAGAGAACCACCCCCTCAGCTGAGCAAGACTAACCGGGTCGATGATCAAAAGAAATGCAGAATTATTGGCATCTGGAAGGACAGGAAGAAGCTGATACAGCCGCATACAGCAGCTTTTACATTAAAAAAATGAATGCAAACAATAGGACGACTGTGACTTGATGGCAAGCCACACAACTGTGAGGAACGGAAGAACAAAAAAACGTGTGTTTTGTTCTGCTTGCCACAAAGACCTGTTCAGATTGAAAAATTGGAGGGGAAACCGATCCGTATGAATTAAGGTTGTAATTTTTACACCTCTACCCTGGAGGGTAAATGCAATTTCACCATCCATAGGATTAGGGGGTCTGTAAATTAACTGCATGGTAGTTGAGGGGACATGGTGGCTCAGTGGCTAAGACACTGAGCTTGTCGACCGAAAGGTTGGCAGTTCAGTGGTTCGAATCCCTAGCGCCATGTAACGGGGTGAGCACCCGTGACTGGTCCCAGCTTCTGCCAACCTAGCAGTTCAAAAGCATCTAAAAAATGCAAGTAGAAAAAATAGGGACCATCTTTGGTGGGAAGGTAAGAGCGTTCTGTGCGCCTTTGGCATTTAGTCATGCCAGCCACATGACTTCGGACAGCACTGGCTCTTCGGCTTTGAAATGGAGATGAGCACCGCCCCCTAGAGTCAGGAACGACTAGCACATATGTGCGAGGGGAACCTTTACTTTTACCTAAGGCAGTTGAAACCCTCCCAATAAAGTTTAGAAGACGGGGGTGGGGGTGGGAGAGGGGTGGAAGCAAAATAACACCATTTTTGTATCTCTGGAATATCTCTTTCTCTGTTACCTTCTCCAACTCATTCACCACCTCTTGGTTCTGTTGTTTCTGCAGAAGGAACAAAACGGAGACACAAGGATCATGTCTGAAGCTAGGCAATGCTGGTTAAGGCTTTTGTGGGGGATCAACACAGCTCGGGGGCCGATGTCAGGCCAGCAGAAACACCCCCAACCAGGGTCCCCCAAACCCGTGCTGTGTTGCTTTCGGGGGTACAGGGGTCCTCCACTTACAACCGGCCGTTTAGAGACCATCACAACGGCACTGAAAAGAAGCGACTTGGGACTTATGTTCCTGCCTTGTCCAGAGACAGGCAGCGTTCCAACGTAAAGGACTTCATGACCCACCAGAGAGGGGGAAAAAAAATGAGAATTCAAAGGAAAAAAAACGAGGGGGGGGGAATAAAAACAGGGCATGCAAACAAGCTGGAGAGGGCGACACAAGAAGGAAGGTTTCAAACACAGCGAGGCCCCTTTTGCTACCCAAAAACAGCCCTTAGGTGCAAGGAAGACGGCAAGCAGGAAGAGAAGCTGCCACAAGCCAAGATGGCCCACGTGGGGTTCCTCACGGTGCCACAAGAGTAGAACAGGCGTCTGGCTCATCTTAAGTTTTGGATCTAGAAAGATCTGCTCTTGCTGAGTCAACACTGAACAAATGAGGAAAATCAGGACTGTTATCTTGGGGTGAGCACAGGTTTCAGGATCTCTCAAAATGAGTTTTGAACCCATTTCTTGATAGGATGAATTGGGTTTATGCCTACAGGTTATAGGGTGGAGCGATGGCTCAGTGATTAAGATGCTGGGCTTGTCGGCTGGACAACAGGCGTTCGAGACCCGAGCGCCATGCGACGGGGTGAGATCCCCATCCTCGGCTCAGCTCGTGCCAAACTAGCAGTTCGAAATCAGGCAAATGCGAGTAGATAAATAGGTACCACTTCGGTGGGAAGGTTAATAGCGCTCCGTGACGTCATGCTGGCCACTTGACCGCGGAAACGTCTTCGGACAGCGCTGGCTCGATGGCCTTGAAACGGAGATGAGCCCTAGAGTTGGCGGCGACTAGAGGAGTAAAATCTGCAAGGATTCCTTTTATCTTTTTAACCTACAGCTTCTCCCTCTCCCCAAAAGCACCTGGGGCGCAACCCTACAGTTTCTTAAAGTTACCTGGCTGCTTCTATTCAGCCCATCCTTCCTTATTTTGTGGCAAATTTCTCTCCTGGTCAATCTCTGCCTGTCCTCCAAGCTGGCCCTTTCTGACAGTTCTGCTACTAAAAGGCTGAAGATCTCACTTCCAAGGACGATGAAACTCCTAGTAGTATTAACCTGTCAGAGATTAAACACAGACAGGTTGGGAATCGACTTGATCTCCAATTGGGGGGTGGGGGCTGTTGGGAAGACAGGCAGAAGAGCCATGACGGGTCTGAACGAAATGCTTGCCAAGCTTCATGGCAAATTGGGCCGTAAATTACGTGGGGTCAGAGCTGGCTTGCTGTTAGGGTTCCAAGGAATGCCCTAATTAAATCATGAGCCTCGATTTAGCCTTATTTATCAGAAGCCAGCTCTGACCCCACATAATTTACGGCCCCAATCATGCTCGTTTCCCTCCTCCCCCCAGGGTGTGTCATCAATCACATTCACCAACGGGGCAATTTTGCGGGTTGCAGAGATCACTCCCTTCCGGCCGCTGTAAGTAACCCTGGGATACAGCCTTGAGAGAAATAAGTTTGGAATGTGCATCTGTCTTTGGCTGCCATGCTGTTTCGTCGGTTTCCCATCCCCCTTGCCTATAGCAACTCGAGAACAGGCCAGGGATGCTTTGCGAGTTGACATTCTAATGCAGAGATACTCCGTCAGTAATTAGCCAATGAGCCCTTCGCACACAGGCTCAGGTGTGAAAACATAACGCTGAACAAAGTTTTAATTGGGGTTCCTGAATTCCAGATAGGACAGTGACTATTGAAGGATGCCGATCAACGGATTTGTAGTGGTGCACACTGACACACCTTGTCTTGTGGCACAGTGAAAGGATGGAGGACCTTACAGGAGCCCAGAGAGCAGAGAAGAGCAGCCAGCCAAAGCCAAATCGGTCGATCTAGTTAGGTTCCTTACCAATTCCTCTATCTCTGCACTGAGTTGTTTGTTTGTTAAATTGCTGGAGTCAAAAGCTACTGCCAGCTCCTGGTAACGAGTCTGATGGGGCACATGCAGACAGCCAGAGGTGGAAGAGGAGGAGGAGGAAGGAGAAGAAGAGGAGAGAGAGAAAAGGCAAAACACTTTTTTTAAAAAAAGAGGGGAAAAATTCAGTAGTTTTCTGCAACCCCTCCTCAACGAAAGAACCCCAAACCCATCTCCCTCTGAATCACATACCGCACCCTAAAAACTTTGCCCCTATTTCAAAGTCAAGGCAACCGAATTAAAGATATGCAACCTTGACGAGTCCAGTTTGTAAGACTGGGCTGAAATTGTGGTCCAAATTCTACGCCGTTTTTCCTGCCACAGGGATATCTCTTGAACTCAAAGCCTTCCCCCACCCAAGCTCTTCCAGTAGGGAAGGCAAAAACCCAGGATTCCCCTAATCAGCATGCCCCCTTATAAGGCATTGTGGGAGCTGTAGCTTGTGGGTAAAACATCATGGAGGGATGGTTACAAAATCCTGGCTGACGGGGTGCCCGGAAGGGTGGACCTACCGCCATCTCTTTCATGTTCGCAGACGGCATGATGTTTTCTCCATTGATGTAAGTCGTGGTCTGCAAAAGATAGGTTAAGGGTCACGGTAAGGATCTGGATTCTGTTCCCACAGGTCGATCGGTAATTCCAAGCTATATGGGAGCATGACTGGCTGTTTTTAGCCCATCGAAGAATTTAAAAAATACTAATAATAAGCTGAAGGACGTTTCAGAGCCCTGAAGGCGGACGGATTGATTGCGTCAACTCCCTTCTCCTTCCAATATTTGTTCTATTTTCATGGATCCAATCTCTGCTTAAATGCTATTTTTTCCACCCCTGAAAAGGGATAAGGATTGAAAATGTTTTCACGCACGTTTCCCACAGACCCAGGGGTGAAATGCTACCGCTTTGCCCGAACCAGTAGTAAAAAAAATTCTACCAATTCAGACGAACCGGCATTTCCGACGATCAGCCGTGCAGCGCGATTTATATTCACTAGAAAGCAGGAAATCCTGCTTTCTAGCGAATCTAAATTGCGCGGCACAGCTGTTCCCCCCCTCGTTGTTTTACTTACCTTAGAAAACCTTAATCCTCCTTTTTCAACGCTGCGCCTATAGTACTGCCTATAGTGTGAGTGCACATGAAGTGTGCTTTTGGCGCATACGCGCATGGACGCAGCGAACCGGTAGCAAAGCAAACCGGTAGCAGACTTCAGAGCATTTCACCCCTGCACAGACCCCATGGCAAAACTGCTTTATTGCTTCACTGTCAAGCTGCCCTAACTCTGATTATCAGGAATCCTTATAAATTTCGAGAAAAGAGATAATTTGTAGCTCAGAGTTGAATTTGAGATCCTTCGTGCTTTCTGAGCTGGGTGCTGTGACCTAGTCATTAAAACACACGAGTAGTCCCCAAAACCTCTTTTATTGCAACAGCTGTGAATTATGTTCATTCACAGCTGAGTCCCAATTAGTTGCAAAAAGTCCTTCGGGAGAATCATCAACCTTTATCTCCCTTGACACGCTGCCAAAGACCTACTTGGCAAAGCCCCACAGAATCCAGAATCAAACAGCGTTGCCAACTGGGAACAGAATTAACAATGTTGCTTTCCTGCAAAGAGCCCACTGCTTTTGCTCCTCTTTTAAGCCTTATGGGAGGGGCCAATCATCTCCAGGCCTTACTCCCGAGTCGTCCCTTTAGTTTTAACTGTTCTTTCCTTCTGGCAGCTCTGCGCATGCGCGCACTAGGAACAAGCTCCTCCTATTCCTCCGCCTCTCTGATATCTGACTCTGGAGGCTCCGGAGTCTGTGCATAACTCCCAGATGGCCCTGGCCCCATCTCTGCCTCCAAAGCAGAGGCAGAGATGGGGCCAAGCCTTTCCCAGACTCCAAGACTGGCCCATGTTCCTCCCCAGACTCCTCACTGTCCGACTCCGCTGCCAGCTCTGCAGGCTGCTGGCGGACCACAACATTGGGCTGTATCCTTGAAGACATTTCATGACCCAACTAGGTGACATCATCAGTGTTGGAGGGGAGCTAGCTTCCACCCAGCTCGAAGGGTACCGAGGACCCCAACATTCCGAGGTTTGTTTCTGAGCTTTAAAGAAATAAGCTAAAAGGTCAAAGATGGCCTCGTACCTGGCTGACCATGCCGTTCAACTGTTCAGAGAGCTTGCGGAGGCTCTCCGTTGTTGAGAGAGACCTAAAGGAGAGATGAGGGATTAAAAAGGAAGCTGGAATCACTCGTCTGGTCCGTCAGTGGCCAGGAAGAGAGAGTGGGGAGAAAGATATTCTGTTGTAGAAATTGAAACCATCTCTCACCTGTTTTCGTCCAACACGGTATTATGATCAGTGTCACCGATCTGTGGAAGAGAGAAAGCCGCACAATTAAGCCACGAGATCATACTTCGAAGAGCACATAAAGAACAGGTAGACGCAGAGAGACTGTCATGCCTCCGTCAGAGCCTGAATCAGAGGAAGACGAGCCAAAACCGGAGCAGACAGAGATTGAGAGGGCGTCTTGGTTGGCTTGGGAGGAAAATGGGGAGGAGCAGGCCCAGTTAGGCCAGGGCCTTTCAGGATTGGGACAGTTTGTAGGCAAGGGGACAGGATGACCAAGACAGGCTAAGCAGTGAACATGGGAGACAGAGCTCAGGAGATGAGCAAGGACCACCCCCTCCTGATCCTCGAGCACGGAGAGTGGAGAGAAGGCGAGAACAGCGCAGACTGAGCTGGCTACTCGGGAGGAGAGCGCCCCACCCCTCTTCACAAGGCACACCTGGGGTCTGAGACTTAAGGAGACACTGTGGAGAGGGGCATTTGTTGGGAACAAATGCTGAATTCAGGGAGTGTTGAGTGCCGATGTTTGAACTTTCCTGGATTCCTTGCCTTCTTTTGGGCTTTCTGGATTAACTACCTTGCTCCGTTCCTTCCTGGACTCCTAGACTTGCCCTGCTGGATTTCTTGCTTTGCAGCCGTTGTGCTCACACCGTTATGCTGGATTGACTACTTGCAGCCAGAGGCTGCTTGAGGTGCGTCTGTGTCATCACTTTGCTCTGGGACTTGCCAGAAACGTGGGAGCGTTTGGGGAAATTTGGAGCAATAAAGGGTTTGAACTGTCAGCTGCCTTTGTTGCCTCTGTGCCGTGCCCCAGGTCATCACAGACACCTTCAGAGACACCTTCACAAATGAAGGCCTATCTAGGTGTCCCAGGATAATGTTAATCTGGGTCGGTAACCAGGACCAGAGGTTTAGTCTTCCGAGCTTTTGGACTCGTGCTGGAGCCCATCCCCAGGGAACTTCTCTCTAGCTTATCAAGTACAGATAGCCCTCGATTTACAACAATTCATTTAGTGACCATTCAAAATTACAAGGGCACTGAAAAAACTGACTGATCAGTTCACACTTACGGCCGTTCACACAAAAACTGACATCGGTTCACACTTACGGCCGTTCCTGCATCCCCATGGTCAGGGGATCAAAATTCAGATCCTTGGCAACTGACTCATATTTACGACGGTTGCAGTGTCCCTGGGGTCCCCTTAGGTGAGCTTCTGACAAGCAAAGTCAATGGGGAAGCCTGACTCACTTAACAACCGGGTGACTACGTTGTTGTGCAGAGTTGGCAGCGGAGTCAGACAGTGAGGAGACTGGGGAGGACCATGGGCCAGTCCTGGAGGCTGGGGAAGACCCGGACGAGGGCTCTGCGTCGGAGGCAGAGATGGGGCCAGGGTCATCTGGGAGTGATGCGCGGACTCCGGAGCCCCCCGAGTCGGACAGCAGAGAGGCAGAGAAATAGGAGGGCCCTGTTCCTAGTGCGCGCATGCGCAGAGCTGCCAGAAGGCAAGAGCAGCTAAAGCAAAAGGGACAACTGAGAGTAAGGCCAGGAGACGACTGGCTCCTCCCATAAGGCTTAAAAGGGAAACAGAGGCACTTGGGGCCTTTTTGCAGGAAAGCAACATTGCTAACTCTGTTTCCAGTCGGCATCTCATTTGTTTCTGAACTTCGTGGGGCTTTGCCAAGTAAGGCCTTTGGCAGGATGTCAAAGAAGATAAAGGTTGGTGATTATCCCGAAGGACTTCTTCCGAAGGACTTGTTTTGCAACTAATTGGGACTCACCTGGGAATGAACGTAATTCTCAGCTGTTACAATAAAATAGGTTTGTTTGGGACTAATTGGGTATTGTAATTACTCAGTAAGCCTCGGTCACAACGTAAGTAATCCACTGCAGGGATTCCCTGAACGACCGGGGACAGAAAGGTCTCAAAATGGAACAAAACTCAATTAAAACTTCGGAAAAGAAAGGTTGGGCTCAACTGTGGTCGTAAGTTGAGGACTACCGGAGAGAAGTGGATGTTCACCAACCTGTGACAGCTGCCCGGGGTTTGGAGCAACACAGGCAGACACATCTTTGCTGTTAGACAGCAAGGAGACGCCAGCGGCTATGTCGCCATCGTTGTGGGCCTGTCAGAAAACACACAACACCACAAGGATTAAAGCCACCAGAAGGAAGCAGATGCACAGCTTCGCTTGGAAACCTGCCCCACAAAGATTATCCTAACATCAAAAAAAAAACCAACCCAACCCAATCCTCTTAATACCCAAAGTCAGCTAAGGTTCCACAGGGGGAGACTAAGCCTGCCGCTTAAGTCAGAGGATACAGATTAACAGAGTCGGAAGGGACCTTGTAGGTCATTTAGTCCAACCCCCCACCCAAGCAGACTCTACACCATTTCTGACAAATGGCAGTCCAATCTCTTCAAGGCTAAAAAGAGCCTTGGTGGAACAGCGGACTAAAGCGCTGTTAAATAGCACTTAAGCTGCCAGCTGCCTGCAATTACTGCAAGTTCGAATCTCACCAGGCTCAAGGTTGACTCAGCCTTCCATCCTTCCGAGGTAGGTAAAATGAGGACCCGGATTGTGGGGGCAATAAGCTGACTTTGTATATATATATATAAAAAAAAGAACACCGCTTAGGGGGGCCAAAAGCCCTACTAAGCAGGTATATACAAAAGTATGAAGGCTATTGCTTAATGCCTTAATTGTAAGCCGCCCTGTATCTCTGGAGAAGGGCGGCATATAAAATCGAACCAATTAAATGGCTCTTTTTTATTTTAATGGCAACAACAAAAAAAAGGAAGGCAATTCATTGGTGACTCAGTAGAAATGGAAAATGGGAGGGGGGGGGGAATTGCCAGAGTGCCTGTCAAAGCAGCGTAGGTGGACAATCACCCAGAAATCTGGGCTGTTAGACCTGACCGTCACAAGCTGGAAATCTGAATAGGTAAATTAATAAAGGAACTCACAGGAGGGGAAAAAACTATGTTCGGCCTCAACGAGGCTCATGAACGAAATTCTTCTTTCTTTCTTTCTTTCTTTCTTTCTTTCTTTCTTTCTTTCTTTCTTTCTTATTTATTTATTTATTGGTTTGATTTATATGCCGCCCTTTTCCGGAGACTCAGGGCGGCTTACAATGCGTTAAGCAATATCCTTCATCCTTTTGTATATACCTGCCTAGTAGGGCTTTCACAGCATTAAAATAATTAAACATCTCTTTTATAAGAAACGTGGTTAATACCAGGAGTGTTTAATCCTAGCAGGGACCTCAACCTGCTCCATTAGATCTGGGGGGGGGCACACTCCCCAAATCATAGAATTTCAAATTTGAAAACGTTGCTCTATATTTCATGCTTTTTGGCCAGGGTCATCAAACCCCAGCAATGATTGTTATGTCAAGCAGCTTCACTGTTTTAAACCTATTCTGGTACAGGTAGTCCTCGACCTAACGACCATAACTGAGCCCAAAAAATTCCCGTGGCTAAGCGAGACGTTTGGTTGAAGTGAGTTTTGCCCCGTTTTACGGCTTTTCTTACCGAGGTTGTTAAGCGCATCTCAGCAGCTGTCACCCGGTGCTTCCGTCAATCTGGCTTCTCACCCTTGTGAGAAGGTCGCAAAAAGCGGATCGCGTTGAACCCGGGAGATGCTGCAACCGTCATAAATATGAACCGTCTTGAGTTTTGATCACGGGACCATGGGGGGGGGGGAGAATGCTACAACGGTCGTAAGTGTGAGAAACGGTGCTAGGTCACTTTTTCCCCCCCCCGGTGCTGTTGTAACTTTGAACGGTCGCTAAAGTGAACTGTTGTAAGTTGAGGCCTACTTGCACTTTTCCCACTGTCTGTTTGGATTGTTTAGAGCCCAGGCCTAACGCCAAGGGAAAAGGCAGGAAGCGGCTCCTTCCTGCTAACGTAAAACAAAACGAAGAGGATTAGATCAGCTATCAGGGTTCAGTGCTCCTGCCCAACTGAGCTGTCAATCAACACTGTCTGGAATCGGATTTTCTCTCAGACGGTGAGGGGCAGCCGCTCTTTCCAAGAGAGGAATATTCTGCGGCCCACACACTCCTTATGGGGCAGGCCCCCTCTTGCAATATTTGCATGGGGAATGAAAGCTACACCTACAGTCACATGCCTGCCAGGAATGAGGGAGGAGAGAGGGAAAAAAAGAAAAAGCAAATTGATTCTGCACAAGCTACTCCTCTGGCACCTGTACAGGTAAAAGAAATATGAAAACAGAAGAAAACTGTCAGCTCATTTAGCAACCGTTTGAAGTTGCCGCAGCACTGGAAAAAGAGACTTATGACCATTTTTTCACCGTTGCAATCTCCTCAAAGACCGGAACAAAATTCAGACGCCTGGCAACCAACTCATATTAGGACGGTTGCCACGTCCCCGGTGGAGGGGGTGTGTGGGTTGTCCCCTTTTGTGACCTTTTGACAAGCAAGGGGGGGGGGAAGTCAGATTCACTTAACAACGGGGTTGCTAACTTAACAGTGCAGCGACTGACTTAACGACGGTGGCAAGAAAGGTCGTACAACAGGAGAAAATTCGCTAAAGAAACGTTTCACTTAGCAGCAGAAATGCTGTTGGGCTCCATTGTTGTGGCCGTAAGTCGAGGGCTACCTCTAGTGTGTTGTGTTTGTGTGTCCATAGCTGCCCAGAGTCGCTTGAGTGTGAGATGGGCGGAATATAAATGTGATAACGCACACAGAGAAATCTTCAGATCAGACGGCATGTGAGGTTCATAACCACTCAAAACAGGAGTACTTTTTATGTCTAATGCAGGGATGAAATGCTACCGGTTCGGGGCGGTTCTCCCGAACCGGTAGTGAAAATGCTACTGGTTCGCCCGAACCGGTAGTAAAAAAATGCTTTAAAAAAAAAGTTCCGACGATTGCATGGCACAGCTGATCGTCTGAACTTTTTTTTTTAAAGCATTTTTTTTTTACTACCCGTTCAGGCAATAGGTAGTTAAAAAATTCTTTAAAAAAGGTTCTGACTTTTTTTTTTTTACTTTTTAAAGCATTTTTTTTACTACCTATTGGGGTCCGTTTTTGCTCCCAGGAGGCTTCCCTGAGGCCTGTTAGGCCAAAAAAGGGGGGTGAGGAAGGGTGCTGCGAAAGAAAGAAAGAAAGAAGAAAGAAAGAAAGAAAGAAAGAAAGAAAGAAAGAAAGAAAGAAAGAAAGAAAGAAAGAAAGAGAATTGGGATCGTTTTTTCCGACCGACGACCGTTGCCGCATTTTTCCCAGAGTCCCCTGGTTTACATTCAGACGCTCCATAACTGGTTCGTGTTTACGACGGTTGTAAGGTCTCGGGGGTCACGCAATCCCCTTTTTGCAACCTTTTTTAAAATTTTCAATCGGATTTTTTTTAAAATTTTAAATCAAATTTATTTTAATAAAATGCTTTTGGAGTGAAAAATCTACCTAAAGATAATTTTCTGTTTAAGATATATTAATAATTTAAGTTCTTTCAGCATGAAATGGAGGTTAATTATTAATTATGTAGCATGAGGCTGTGTATATTCTGCAATATTTACATTGTTGGTAAACTCGTTCAATGAATCAGAGCTCTGCAAGCTAAATCGGAAACCTTCGTTTTGTTGGCAAATAATCATATTAAAGATTCTAATCACCAGCCAAAAATGAGTCCTTACATTTAAAGAGCGCCTGTCGTTTCTGATCCATCATGGCAGCAGCGCCTGTTAGCGGGCATCCACTCACCTGCTGCTCGCCACGCCCCTCACCTTGTTGTGTCCCTGCCGCATCACCAGCCGTCCCATTAAAGTGACTGGGATGGTCGGTGGGTCAACAGCTGGTCAGAGACGATGGCTACTCTTTCAAAATTATGGTTTAAATCAAGCCTTTTTACTGGTGATTTGAATCACAATTTAAATCATGATTTAAATCGACTTCATTTAAATAAAATCCACTGGGGGAAGGGAGCCAGCTTCACTTAGCAACCAGGTGACCAATCCAGAGGAGGTATTCAGCCGGTTCTAACCAGTTCTGGAGAACCGGTAGCGGAAATTTTGAGTAGTTTGGAGAACCGGTAAATACTACCTCTGACTGACCCCGCCCCCATCTATTCTCTGCCTCCCGAGTCCCAGCTCATCGGGAGGAAATGGGGATTTTGCAGTATCCTTCCCCTGGAGTGGGGAGGGAATAGAGATTTTACATTAACCTTCCCCTGGATTGGGGTGGGAATGGAGATTTTACAGTATCCTTCCCTGGAGTGGGGTGGGAATGGAGATTTTACAGTATCCTTCCCCTGGATTGGGGTGGGAATGGAGATTTTACAGTATCCTTCCCCTGGATCGGGATGGGAATGGAGATTTTACAGTATCCTTCCCCTGGATTGGGGTGGGAATGAAGATTTTACAGTATCCTTCCCCTGCCACACCCACCAAGCCATGCCATGCCCACCAAGCTACACCCAACCTAACAACTGCAGCAATTAAGAACTGCTGCAAGAGAAGGCGTAAAACGGAGCAAAATTCACTTAACAAAGACTTCCCTGATCGGGCTCTACTGCGGTTGTAAGTCGAGGACTACCTGCGTTTCACAGCAGCTGATCTGCTTGGAAAAACCCAGGGGGTGGGGGGGCGTTTGGCCCTTGTAATCTGAACCAGGTTAAGGAGTCACATGCAGAGAGGAACAGAGAGGAAGGAAAGCAGAAGGTTAAAAATAACACCGCACGAACAAGCCACGACGACATTCCCAGCGCGGGTCACAAAGGCTCTGCAGCCTGCCAAACCTCCCCCCCCCTCCCCGCCACGGGCTCAGCCCGGATCGGAAGCCGGCGGTATGGATGGAGAGCAAGCCCAGCCGGATCGATTCGTGGAAGCTGCCTCACCTTCCACTTGTCCAATGTAGGTATGGCTACCCCATTGGAGCAGTTGAAGTCGGACACCAGCACCTTCAGAAGGTTCTCAATCTACAGGAGCAAAAGAGAAAAAGGGGGGAAGAGAAAGAGCTGAAGAAAAAGAAAAAAAAAAGTAAAAAAGGACAGGAGGGAACGTCGATCCACCACCACCCCCGGAAAAAAAAAAAAAAAGCAAAAGGAACGAGACCCAAGAAGAGCCCGGCAGGAAAAGTGAAGAAAGACAAGCGAGGGCCCCACTGGAGACCGTGGAACGCGCTGGCACTTGATTTCTTTCAGGGTTAGGATGGCGAATTTAAGGGGGGGGGAACGCTTTATTCTGACTTGCTAGGACGCAACTCTACAATCAAATGTTCTTTCTTACAGTTTTGTCTATTGTTTCTTAATACCAGAGACAGAGAGACGGGGAGACAGAGAGAGAGAGAGAGAAAGAAAGAGAGACGTAGAGAAAGAGAGACGTAGAGAGAGAGAGAGAGAAAGTCGTAGAGACAGAGAGAGACGGAGAGAGAGAGACACGGAGAGAAAGAGAGAGACACAGAGAGACGGAGAGAGAGAGAGAGACAGAGAGAGAAAGAGACAGAGAGACGGAGAAAGAGAAAGACAGAGAGAGAGAGAGAGAGAGAGAAAGAGAGAGAGAGAGACGGAGAGAGAGAGAGACTGAAGGAGAGAAAGAGAGAGACAGAGAGAGAGAAAGAAATGGAGAGAGAGAGATGGAGAGACAGAGACAGACAGAGATGGAAAGAGAGACACACACACATGGAGAGAGAAAGAGAGACAGAGAGAGAGACAGAGAGAGAAAGAGAAAGAAGACAGTTCTCAATTTACAACAGTTTGTTTAGTGACCGTCCAAAGCACTGAAAAGGGTAACCTATGACTGTTTTTCACACTTATGACCGTTCCAGCATCCCTGTGGTCACACGGTCAAAATTCAGATGCTTGGCAACTGCTTCATATTAATGACTGTGGCAGCATCCGGGAGTCATGCGATCCCCTTTTGAAACTTTCCGACAAGCAAACTCAACGGGGGAGCCAGATTCACTTAACAACCCTGTTTCTAGCTTAACGACGACAGCGATTCCCTGAACGAGAAAAGTTGTAAAAAGGGGCAAACCCAGCAAAGCACCGTCTCGCTTAGCCACAGAAATTTTGGCCTCCATTGCAGCTGTAAGCTGAGGACTCTCTGTCCTTGGGGTCAGTTACACAAGGTTCAATCAATCAATTCAGTTTATTGCACTCATAGACCAGAGACCAGAACAAATAAAAACACACAGTAAAAATATACAATTAAAAATTCTAGTGCTAATGAACGACAATTAACATCTATGATAATAACAGAGTAGAGTAGAATAAGCCCACTGCTCAAAGCAAGCAACCCTGTACCTAAATGGTTTCCCCTTTAAAAGGGGAAAACATTATTCCTTGTCTGGCCTTCGGGTGCTTTGGAAAATAGCTTGACCCCCTTCCTTTTCTCTGTGGCAGCCCCTCAAATATTGGAAGATGCTCTCCTGTCTCCCCTGGTCCTTCTCTTCACTAGACTAGCCATGCCCAGTTCCTGTAACCGTTCATCGTCTGTTTTAGCCTCCAGTCCCCTAAGGAGGAGAAAACTTACATTTTCAGAAGATTGTACTGCATCACTAACCGGCGTCTCTGGGCGGCTTGCTTCTTTACTTCTCCGTTTCTTTTTGGCCCCCGCTGTGGACACAGGGCTGTTTTTCAACTGATATTCTTTCAGCTGAGAAAAAAAAAAAGGTTGAACGGTTTGAAATTAATCTAAGCTGAAGTTGCAACCTTCTCTGTGCAAAACTAAAATATGGCAGAGAAAAGTTAAAAACAACAACAACAGGGCACCCTCAGGAAAAGAAGGAATTTATTTATTGAATGTATTGATTATTCAGGTGATTTTTCCCTGACTTGGTACTAGCTAATTACACGGTCCCTACAGTTTGAAAAACTGCTCATAATGTTAGATCTCCTAATCCGTTAAGTTTCCGTTAAGTGACATTTTAACAGTTCTAATGATGTGGTTGCACACTTTCACAAGCTCATTTCCTGTTACATACAGCAAAAGTGGGAAGGAAAAATATCCATATATATTTTGGAAAATTATACAACTGGCTTATAGAGGAGTCAACATAGTCTTCAAATAGCCTTCCTTCCCTCCCTCCCAACATATGAAACTGATACTGATATCTCAACATATGAAACTGAGCCTTGGTAGTACAGTGGTCTAAGGCACCCTGTTATTAAGACCAGCTGTCTGCAATTACTGCAGGTTCGAATCTCGCCAAGGCTCAAGGTTGACTCAGCCTTCCATCCTTTCTAAGGTAGGTAAATTGAGAACCCAGTTGTGGGGGCAATAAGCTGACTTTGTATAAATATACAAAAGAATGAAGGCTATTGCTTAGCGCATTGTAAGCTGCCCTGAGTCTCCGGAGAAGGGCGGCATATAAATCAAATTAAAAATAATAAAAAAAATATATTACTGTTCAATCCAAATTTTCCAGGTATTTACTACATATTCTCATATAAATTGCCTGTTTTTATTAGCTATTAAGTACTAGGCTAATACACTCCAAAAGATTGTAATATGTAGTGAAACCAACAGTAACCAGTAAGTGTCTGCTGAAGATTGGATAAAACATACATAGCAACATTTTAAAGAAGTATATAAACAATCTATTAAGTACATCCAGATATTCAGGAGTCTGCAATTTAAAGCATTTTTTTCCAGTTCTATGTGCAATCTTTCTTTATATAGTATCACCAAAAATGAATCAAAACCTACTCTGTTCTTCCTAAAACAAGGAAGCAATTTCTCCCTTCAATCATTTCAGAACTGGATTAAAATTAAAATCCAAACGAAATAGTTAAGATTTCTTCTGTTTACCTATTTCTCATACATCGTTTGACTGAAGGTTGCAACACAGCCATAGCCACAGCCAACAAACAAATACTAAACTTAGTGCCCTAATAGTCTACCTTGTTATTTGATTTACGTGTTATTTGGGTTGGAAGCCAAGGGCGTGTCCTTGTACCGAACCTGTCCTTGAAATTTTGCCGAAGCTGACTTTAAACTCTTTCATTCATACAAGACAAAAAAAAGGGAAAGCTCTTTCCCTTTACCACCAACTTCACTAGACATAATAACAGAGTAGAATAACAGAGTTGGAAGGGACCTTGGAGGTCTTCTAGTCCAACCCCCTGCTCAAGCAGGAAACCCTATGCCATTTGAGGCAAACAGTTGTCCAATCTCTTCATAAAAGCCTCCAGTGTTGAAGTACCCACAACTTCTGAAGGCCACTTGTTCCACTAACTGATTGTTCTGACTGCCAGGAAATTCCTCCTGAGTTCTAGGTTGCTTCTCTCCTTGATTAGTTTCCACCCATTGCTTCTTATCCTGCCTTCAGGGGCTTTGGAGAATGGCTTGACTTCCTCTTCTCTGTGACAGCCCCTCAAATATTAGAATGCTGCTATCATGTCACCCCTAGCCTTTCTCTATGTTAGAATGACAGAGTTGGAAGGGACCTTGGAGGTCTTCTAGTCCAGCCCACTGCTTAAGCAGGCGACCCAATACTATTCCAGACAAATGGCTGCCCCATCTCTTCTTTAACACCTCCAGTGATCGTTTAGCATTGGGGTAAGTTCCTACCCGCCAAGCTGAATGAAATTCACAAGCTACATTCAACAGCCAGACAGCAAGCTACCCTGTTTCCCCCAAAATAAGACATCCCCTGATAATAAGCCCAATCGGGCTTTTGAGTGCATGGCAGTAAGGCCAAGCGCTTATTTCAGGGTTCAAAAAACTTGTCTTATGGGTCTTATTTTCGGGGAAACACGGTAGATAAATAGATGATAGATACATATCCTGTTTTCCCCAAAATAAGACATCCCGATAATAAGCCCAAACAGAGATAGCATATTGATAGATATAGATAAGTGATAGATTAGATAGATCCCCCGTTTCCCCCAAAATAAGACATCCCCTGATAATAAGCCCAATCGGGCTTTTGTGCGCAATGCAATAAGGCCAAGCGCTTATTTCAGTATTCAAAAAAATATAAGACAGGATCTTATTTTCAGGGAAACACGGTATCTATCTATCTATCTATCTACCTACCCACCGTTTCCCCCAAAATAAGACCTCCCCTGATAATAAGCCCAATCGGGCTTTTGAGCGCATGGCAATAAGGCCAAGCGCTTATTTCAGTATTCAAAAAAATATAAGACAGGGTCTTATTTTCAGGGAAACACGGTATCTATCTATCTATCTATCTACCTATCTACCTACCCACCGTTTCCCCCAAAATAAGACCTCCCCTGATAATAAGCCCAATCGGGCTTTTGAGCGCATGGCAATAAGGCCAAGCGCTTATTTCAGGGTTAAACAAAATATATAAGACAGGGTCTTATTTTCAGGGAAACACGGTAGGAAACTCACTGTGACCTACAGAGAGTCAAGTCAAACACTGCCAAACGACTCTACTTTTCTTACTGTGCCTTCTACAAAATAAATACTCCAGGCTCTTAAGATAAGTTTCTTCTCTTCCTGGGTAGAGGACAATATGAAACCAGGCCAAAATATATATATATATCATTATTTTCTAGAATCCGCTGCCCTGCACAGACAAGTCAACCACCCACGCACGCACAGCACACACGATTAAAAAAACTCTTCTGCTAAGAGGTTGGGAACTAATTTTCGTCGATCTCCACACTAGGGGAAAATTTCACGCTCTCGGTGTCATAGTCACCAATTTCAATGGCTAGTTTTTAGAACCACACACATGTGAGGGTTGATTTTCAAGGCATTCCGGATGATCCTGTCTGTGTTTCACAGAAAGTGCCGCCCGAGAGGCTCCCACATGAAAGGACCAAACGCCACAAAATCAGCACATACCATGGATGGGTGTCTCGTTTATCCAGGAGTTTGGAAAACAACAGCTGGAGTTTTCGGCATGCAAAACTCTCACCTGATAGAATGTTTTCACCTGGCTTACAGGCCGTTTAGGTTTCAGGATACGTCGATTTAGCCATGAGAGATAAAGCTACAGGTAATCTTCGACTTAACGATCACAGTTGAGGCAACATTTACGTTGCTAAGTGAGACGTTGGTTAAGTGAGTTTCGCAACATTTTACGGCCTTTTCTTGCCACTTGTTAAGTGAATCGCTGCAGCTGATTAAGCTAGTAACACGGTTGTTAAGCGAATTTGGCTTCCCCACTGACTTTGTCAGAAGGCCACAAAAAGGGGATCACATTACCCGGGGGACACTGCAACCGTCGTAAATGTGAGTCAGTTGTCTTGGTGTATCATTCTTTTATCTTTTTCTTTTTTTCAGTTTGTATGCCAGCTATCTACCAGTTTTGTTTGCGAATACAAAATAATTTTGTTTTGCCATTTTTATTCTCTGGGCTACTTCTTTTTGAGTTATCAGATTTATTTTATGTTTAATTATGTTCCTTTCCTCTTTTACTTTTTTTGTTTTGTCAAGCATCTGAATGTAAATTGCGTGACCATGCTGCGATGGTCGTAAGGGTGAAAAACGGTCGTAAGTCCCTTTCTTCAGTGCCGTTGTAACTTTGAACGGTCACTAAATGATCTGGCATAAATTGAGGACTACCTGTATAGCTTTTTCTATGAAGGGGGAGAAAGGAACAACTTTTGCCCCTCAAAAATTATTATAATAATTTGGGGGCAGGGGGGATTTGGGAACAGATTCTAAACTTTAAAATAACTTCCCAGAAGCAAAGTCAATGGGGAACACCGGATTCACCGGATTAAATGCAGCGATTCAAGTTTACAAGGTTGTAAAATTATATGTGACTCACTTAACAACCCTCTTGTTTAGCAATGGACATTCTGGTACCAAATGTGGTCGTAAGATGAGGATTACCTGTCTGATGCTTAAAAAGCTGCCATTCTCTGGCCTCATCCCGAATCCCAACAATAAAAGAAATATTTTAAGTAAAAGCAGATTTACTTCTCCCTTCCCTGAAACTATCCACTTAAATTCCACCCCTTCTACTAAATCCTGAGGGGATCCCCTTTTATGGGGATCCACTTATGGTGTCCGTTTCCTCCCCCTCTATGGGAGCACACAAAGCACATCTTTGCAAAAGGGCAAATAAAGGGAGGGGGTGCATCAAACTTTTAGCCCCCAAGAAGGCACAGAAGTGGCTCCTCCCCTCTTTTCCAAGCCGCCATCTCTCCCAAATTTGCAAAGGGATGTACTAAATCCCAGAGGAGGGGGCTGATTTATGGGGAGGGCCACAGCATCGCAAGCCCCCATTACAAGATATAGTCACCCCACCACTTTCACAACTGCAGGCGCCCATAGAAGCACCCCCAACTCAGAACTTCCCCTCCCCACACCTTTAAATACAACTCCCATCAACCTCCCCCCCCTTCCAATAGTTTCTTTCCCAGGTTTCGCTGATTTATGGGGAGGGTCTCCAGCATCGCAAGCCCCCATTACAAGATATAGTCACCTCACCACTTTCATTTCTGCAGAAGCACCCCCAACTCAGAACTCCCCCCCCATCTTTAACTACAAGTCCCATCAGCCTCCACTCCTACAGTAGTTGATTTATGGGGAGGGTCTCCAGCATCCCAAAGGCTAAGATTGAGTCTTTTCCCCCTCCCCGCCTTCACCCCAAACATCTCCCACCCTCAACCCAGGACTTCCCCCCCTTAGACTACAAGTCCCATCAGCCTCCATCTCTACAATGGCTGATTTATGGGGTCTCCAGCATCCCAAGCCTAAGATTGAGTCTTTTCCCCTCCCCCTTCACCTCAAACATCTCCCCCCCCAACTTTGACTACAAGTCCCATCAGCCTCCACCCCTACAGTGGTTGATTTATGGGGAGGGTCTCCAGCATCCCAAGGGCTAAGATACGAGTCTTTCTTCCCTCCCCGCCTTCATCCCCAAACATCTCCCCCCCCCCAACAGGACTCCCCCCATCTTTGACTACAAGTCCCATCAGTCTCCACTCCTACAGTGGTTGATTTATGGGGAGGGTCTCCAGCATCCCAAGCCTAAAATCGAGTCTTTCTTCCCTCCCCGCCTTCATCCCAAACATTTCCCCCCCCAACTTTGACTACAAGTCCCATCAGCCTCCACCCCTCCAGTGGTTGATTTATGGGGAGGGTCTCCAGCATCCCAAGGGCTAAGATACGAGTCTTTCTTCCCTCCCCGCCTTCATCCCCAAACATCTCCCCCCCCAAACAGGACTCCCCCCCTTAGACTACAACTCCCATCAGCCTCCACCCCTCCAGTGGCTGATTTATGGGGAGGGTCTCCAGCATCCCAAGGGCTAAGATATGAGTCTTTCCCCCCTCCCCGCCTTCACCCCAAACATCTCCCCCACCCCAACCCAGGACTCTCCCCCCACAACCTTTGACTACAAGTCCCATCAGCCTCCACTTCTTCCAAAGGCCACGGTCTCCGGGGAGCTGATTCTCCAGCAACACCCGCCACCGGGAAGAAGACCTCCGGGGGACCATTAGCCTGCCCCTCCCTCCTACCCCCCCCGGTTCTCAGGGCCGCGGGGAGGGGAGGATGGGAGTTGTAGTCCCCGGCGCCGGAAGGCCTGAGGAGGATGGGGGCTTGGAGGGCGTAGAAAGAGGCAAGCCAGGAGGGTGGGCGTCGTCCCTCCAGACGGAGCCCCGAGGCGGACGGAGGGCGGCTCCTGAGGGAAACCAGGCCAGGCCCGGACTAGGCCTCGCCGCCTCAGACAGCAACCCGAGGCCGGCCGCTTCAACTCTCCCGCTTTACCTTCTTCTTGGCCGCCGCCAGCTTGTTCTGCCTGCTGTCGTCCGCCATCTCCGCGCCGGGCCCCGGCCACGTCAACCCGGCAAGGCGGCGCGACGCGAAGCGGCTAGGCAGGCTCCTCCCGCAGCCGGGCCACTTAGGCCTCGGCGCTTACTGCGCACGCGCGGGGGCTGACAGCGGGCGGGGCGACGCTGCCGTTGGGCCAATGGGAGGGAGGGAAGGGAGACAGGCAGGCGGGGGAGGCGCCGCCCCTTCGGACCGCCCCCGCCAAGCTGGGCTCGCTCGAGACGCGTCCGCGCAGGCGCGGGAGGTGGCGCATGCGCCCTTCTGCTTCCCCGCCTGTAATGGCCGCCCTGCTGTATTTTTTCTGCCCTTTTTATTTTTCTTGGTCTTCATTGATGTACGAGCATCTGTGCTTCTTCTTTCTTCTGAGGCATAATGATGCAAGGATAATTTTTTTTATTTTTTTATTATTTTGAGATTTAAAAAATCTCAAGGGAAACAGAAGGGGAAGTCCCAACAGAGTCAGGCTGGGGATGATGGGAGCTGGGGTTGGTGGTAGTGGGGGGTGGGGACTGCAGCTACCCAGAGCTTGGAGCCACCTCGCCCATCATCCACAGAGCAGGAGCTTGGAGACTCAGCAAGAGCTTTTTCTTGGGGCTTGTGGGGGTTTCTGAGTCCCCCCACTCCAGCTCCCATCATTCCCAGCCTGAGAGAGAGATGGGAGTTGGAGTCCTCTTGCCCTGAAAGGGTGGGTGGGTGGGGGGCTAATGTTAGGGGAGAAGGTTGCAGCTTTGCAATAACCCCCCCTTCCCCCCCCCCAAAAAACAGGAGCTTTTGTGAAGAAAGCTGCTTGCTGAACTTTGCCTGGGGAAAAAAAAATCTCATTTTTAGGCTTTGGACAATATCCGGTCCAACTTGTTGGGCTGCTTTCCACAATTTTTTTAAATTATTATTTCTTTCAATGTAAATGTTTGATTTTGCCAAATCATCAGCAGGTGGTTTTTGCTTTCCAAAAGGGGGGAGCCCAAGAGATGCATCTTCACAGCTTTGCAAGCACCCCCTCTTTTTTAAAAAAAAAACTTCCCCCCCACCCCAACAGCCTCGAAATCCCCTCTAAATAATTCGGAGCTGCCCTTTTTTGCAAGCTGGCTTAGCTAACCGAGGCAAGGCAACCCTGTCTGCCAGATGGCTGCGATCAAAGCTGGTGCTTCAAATCCCTTCCCACTGAGTCATTCTGTAAATCAGGTTGGCTCACAAGAGGACAGGATTAAGGAGGGACCTCCTCAAAGAACATGTTTTTCCTCCTAGAGTTGAGTCTTCTCAGGTCTGCAAAGACCCAACCCAAGTTGCACTGACTAAACTGCAGCTTGCATGCCGTAAAGGAGCAGGGCAGGATATTTGGCCCTTGCTGGGTTGAATCTCCAAGGTGCTTTTCCAAAGGCAAAGGAAACTGCTTGGGGAAAAAAATATATGAAAAAGGCAGGTTCTGTGTTAAAGAAACTGGACAGCCCCTTGTCTGAAAGGGTCTCCTTGCTTGCTTGAGACTAGAAGACCTCCAAGGTCCTTTCTAGCTCTATTTTAGATGGAAAAGGTGGAAAAGGTGGAAGCAAAGACATTGAATGAATTATTTTTATTATTATTGTAAGGGTGCAATATTTCGCCTGATAGTTGAGGAATCCATAATATTGATTTAACTGGCATTAAATCCTCCACCGACTTTTTAAACACCACCTTAACATGGATGTCATTACTATTCCAAAACCACCCAATTATTCCCAACACTAACTCCTAGTTTAACAAGGGCTAAATTTGGTTTTTAGTATGATGCTTGCCTTGCAATTTCTTGAATTGGAAAAAGGAACTTGATTTTCTGTTTGTGGTTTTTTTTTTCTGTTTGCCTTGCTGGCCCCTTTACTTAGTCCCTTGTATGTTGGCCATTGTTTTCTGATGTTTTACTTTGGAATCATTCCGATTTAAAAAAAAAAATACAATTTTTTTTTAATGTCACAGCTTTGACAGAGAAGAGGAGAGGTATCCCTGCAAGAAATAAGACAACAATCTCAGTTTTTGGACCACAACCTAGCAAACAAGATGCTTATGGATTACGCACGACCGTGAGCTGCAAAAATCCATTTATTCTTTCTGTTCCTGACAACTGTATGAATCACCAGATGCAGAAGGAAAAGGAAGTGGTTGCGGATTGCAGTTCTACCGCTGGCTTGGAAAATATTCTGGCTAAACATGAACACGAATCCCCTTTGAATCAAGGGGGCAAGCATAACCTGGGATTAAGGGGGAAAATCTCCCCCAAACCTTTAATGGGGAGGTAAGAGCGGTTTAAATCTTCCACTTGAATTCATTTTTTTGGCTAACCTGAGGATTCTCAAGTTTGTCCTGACTCATTTTGAAGAACTTTTAAATTATTTTCTTGACCTTCTTTTCTTTCTTTTTTCTTTTTTTAATTCAGGACACCTCAAGCAGCCCGGAGAAGTTGTAATGCAAGCTTCAAATCTCCGGTAAGTGTCTGTAAAAACAAATTTCTCATCCCTCTATAGCAGTGATAGCTAACCGTTTTTTCCACGCATGCAAATACCCATAATGCAATGCCCCCCACACACGCTCCACCCCCCTGTGCAGGCACGCACAACACCCCTGCGCTCCCCTATGCACATTTGTGCGCGACCCCCCCATGCACCCCGTTTTGGGCCTAGCAGGCCTCCCTGAAGCCTCTGGAGGCCAGAAACGGCCTGTTTCCGTACTTCTGGGAGGCCTGTTTTTTGCCCTCCCCAGGTTCCAGAGGCTTTTCTGGAGGCTCTGGGAGGACGAAAACTGCCTCCCCCAACCCTCTGGAGGCCGGAAACTGCCTGTTTCCGGACTTCTGGTGGGCCCATTTTTAGCCCTCCCAGCCCTGTACTTACCTGGCATCCGAAACGGCCCGCGTAGAGACTCATGGGAGGGGAGGGACGGCATGGGCATGCGCCCGCATCTCCCACATACCGTCAGAGACCCGAAAATCAACTGGCTGGCAGGAGGCGCACGCTCATGCGTGGTGGAGCTGACATAGGACGACGGCTCGCGTGCCCGCAGAAATGACTCCGCATGCCATCTGTGGCACGCGTGCCATAGGTTCGCCATCACAGCTCTATAGAACGTGCATCGATAGATGGGTCTGAACATTTTGGGAATGTAGGAAGCAATTTTGGAAGCCATAATTGTAGTCCAGATTCCTTGAGAAAGAGTTCTGTAGGTGATTCTGATACGTGGCCAGGATCCCGCTTGTTATCTCTTGGCTGTAAACCAAGTAGGACTAAAAGTTACATTCAACAGGTCAAAATAAGACTATGCGTGCTGATTGGCTGTATACCTTTATTTGCAATCACAAAACTAAACCGTATCAAATTTTGTAAAGGTAAAGCAACATTTTTGGAGGCTCTTGTTTTAATCTTCGTAGAAAACGCTAAGCTGTAAACCCATATTATTTGGTTGGGTTGGATTTTTAGTGAGTAGGGAAAGTTGCAACCTAAGAATCTTTTTGCAGGATACGGAAGTCTTTTGCTTGTAAATAGGATGGCTTGGAATCGCAACTTTATTTTTTTTTATAAACCAAACATTATTTTGATAGTCTTAATATTGTCAGGACAACAGGAGATAGGGTGCAATATGTGCAATAACATTTTTTGGAGTAAAAATGATCTATTTTCTTGGCAATAGATATATACTACATAGCGCTGAATAGATTTTCAAATCAAAGCAAATCTTTATTGTCAATGCACAACACATGTACAATGAAGTTGAGTGAGCCTCCCTTGGTGCAGCCCCCCCCAAAAAACACAATTACGTCTTAATAACTCAATAAATGAAAGAAAAAGAAATCCCTAAATCCAAATAAGTAATAACTAACATACATTCCCATATACGTATATATATATAGCAGTGATGGCTAACCTTTGTGCTGTCACGTGTCAAAAGGGGGGGGAGCGTGGGGGGGGAGTGGCCACACCCATCATTCAATGCCCACACACACCACACACACCCCATGCATGTACACGTGATCCCCACAGGCGACCCCTGCTTTTGGCAAGCGACGGTCAAAAGGTTACTGGTAGGCCCATTTTTCACCCTCCCCAGGCTCCAGAGGCTTTCCTGGAGCCTGGGGAGGGTGAAAACGGCCTCCCCCCAACCCTGGAGGCCGAAAACGCCTTCCAAAAGCCTCTGTTGCAAGCCCTGTATTTACCTGGCATCCAAAACGGGCCGCGTGGAGACTCCTCGGAGGGGAGGGGCGGTGTGGGTGGGGCCAGCCAAAAATCAGCTGGCTGGCATGTGCGCTGGAGCTGAGCTAGGGCAATGGCTCGCGTGCCCACAGATATGGCTCCATGTGCCACCTGTGGCACACGTGCCATAGATTTGTCATCACGGGTAGATAGCCTTACCGCATTTTTCGGAGTATAACCTTAGTTTTTGGGGAGGAAAATAAGAAAAAAATTGATTGGCAGGTGGTTCTGCCTCCCAGAATACCCCCAATCAGCTGTTCTCAGAGGTGAATTCCTTGGTTGTGAGCTCTGTGCCTTGCTTTTTTTTTGCTTTTTTTTCTGCCTCTGAAAGCCTCCGAAACAGAACTTCAGAAAAAAAGCCTCTGAAGCTCTGTTTGGAGGTTTCTTTTCTGAAGCTCTGTTTGGAGGCTTTTTTTCTGAAGCTCTGTTTGGAGGCTTTTTTTCTGAAGCTCTGTTTGGAGGTTTCTTTTCTGAAGCTCTGGAGGCTTTTTTTTTCTGAAGCTTCGTTTCTGATCCTTTTTTCAGCCTCTGAAACCTCCATTTGAGAAGCTGGGTGGGGCTACATTCGGAGTATGAGACGCAACCAGATTTTCACCCTCTTTTTGGGGGGAAAAAGGTGCGTCTTATACTCTGAAAAATACAGTGTATTATATTACACCGGCATAAACATGCTGGCCCTGCAAGTCTATCCTATTAAACCTGATTGTAGTGTTACATTGCATTCAGAAGTCTTAACGGCCCATGGATAAAAGCTATTTTTCAGCCTATTTGTTCGGCTGGCTATGCTTCTATATCTTCTGCCCGATGGTAGGAGGGTAAATTTTGGCCCTCTCTTTATGGTGTCCATCCTCCACCCCATCCTGATATAGCGGTGAAGCTATTCTAAAATCCCTTGGCATCCCACCCACCACCACCCGTGCTGAAATCATTAAAAAAAACAACGTTTAACATTGTTCTGTCTGTCTCCGCTCAATAGGTTCTTCCTCCGAGGAGCTGTCAGCCTGCCGATAAGGACATTTTGCAGCACGAAATCGAAGAGCTAAAACGCAAGGAGCTCGCTGTGGATCAGGAAATAGCCCAAATCAAGACCGAGTGTGTATTTTTATACATGTTTTGACGTGCACAAAGACATCTGTTTCAAACTGCTGTATAGTGTGGGTGGGCGTGGCAGCTCGAGTACAGTAACTTTTCCAGGAGTAAAGTTTGAGTTAATTTATGTGGGCCAAACCTACTGTTTGGGGAATGGAGCATTGGTGGGTTTCAATTTTTTTTACTACTGGTTCTGTGGGTGTGGCTAGGGAAGGTTACTGCATAATCCCCATTTCCTCCCAATCAGCTGGGACTTGGAAGGCAGAGCATAGATGGATTCAGATTAACAGAGGTGGAAGGGACCTTGTAGGTCATCTAGTCCAACCCCCTGCCCAAGCAGGAGGCCCTACACCATTTCAGACAGATGGCAGTCCAATGTCTTCCTGAAAGCCTCCAGAGATGAAGCTCCCACAACTTCCGAAGGCAACTTCTGTTCCATGGGTTGATTGTTCTCACTGTCAGAAAATTCCTCCTTATTTCCAGGTGGAATTTCTCCTTGATCAGTTTCCATCCATTATTCCTTGTCTGACTTTGGGTGCCTTGGAAAATAGCTTGACCCCCTTCCTCCTCTCTGTGGCAGCCCCTCAAATATTGGAAGAGTGTTATCATGTCTCCCCTGGTCCTTCTCTTCACTAGACTAGCCATGCCCAGTTCCTGAAACCGTTCATCGTATGTTTTAGCCTCTGGAGAACCATGGAATGACCCCAGCACAGCCTGATTGCCAGAGATTAATGAATAAAGTGGAGTATTTTAGAATTCCAATATCTCGGGAATGGGGTTGGCACGTGTTATTAATTTAAGCAAGGCTGGGGTTACAAGGAGAAATACATATAAAATAGAGTCATAAATATTTTTTCTCAAATCTTGTTCCTCTTCCAACAGCTCTTAAGGATCACACATCTGGTTTGTCTTGACTTTTCTGAACTTGGTTTTTTTTTCTCTCCCCCCCCCCCCCAAAGAGGATACAACCTGGAGGAACTGGAAAACCACATTACCCTGCTTCATGAATACAACGAGATCAAAGACGCCGGACAAATGCTTTTAGGCAGATTGGGTAAGGAGGACTAATATAGAACCATATTGGGTGGGTGAAGGTACATTTTTCTTTATTACTTTAAATATTCTCCTTTAGATAACTTAGCATCGTCCATCACTGCCTGGTGCCTCTAAGTTTGTTGTGACCCAGGCCCAGGTAGGTATTATCAGACACAATCCATTCGAAAACAAACAGACTTTATTAGAACAACCGAGAATTAACTCATTCTGGAGCCTGGATAGCTCTGCAGACAAGGCACTGTAATTTAACACCAGCTGTCTGCAATTAAAGTAATTGCGAATCTCGCCAGGCTCAAGGTCGACTCAGCCTTCCATCCTTTCTAAGGTAGGTAAATTGAGGACCCAGTTTGTGGGGGCAATAAGCTGACTTTGTATAAAATATACAAAAGTATGAAGGCTATTGCTTAACGCACTGTAAGCCGCCCTGAGTCTCCGGAAAAGGGCAGCATATAAATCAAATTAAAAAAAAAAAAATTCTCAGCGTAGTCCAAACTAAATTAAAACAAATTCTTCAAAATACCATTCCTCAGTTTATCACCGACCTTGGTATAATTAGGCAAACTGCCAAAGGCTTTTCTTGGAAGCAGAAGACGCCGACAAGAAATGAATACAGTGAAACAAGAACCAATTCTCTCAACAGTTGTTTTTCAGCAAAGAAGCCAAGAGCCATTACTGGTCTTTTAAGCCTTATGGGAGGGGCCAATCATCTCTTGGCCTTACTCCTCAGTCGTCCTCTCTGCTTTAGCTGCTCCTGCCTTCTGGCAGCTCTTCTCATACGTGCACTAGGAACAGGCTCCTCCTGTTCCTCTGCCTCTCTACTGCCAGCCTCTGGAGGCTCCGAAGTCCGCACATCACTCCCCGATGGCCCTGGCCCCACCTCTGCCTTCCAATTACAGAGAATTTGTGGAAGCAATTACTGCCTTGTTTGTGTTTTCTCTTTCCGCGCTCATTTACACAATCTTTGTGTTTTTTTTCTCCTAGCTGCGATCAGGGGCGTCACCACCAAAGATCTCTACCCTGAATTTGATCTGGACCTTAATGATTAGGCGGAATGTAAAACGTTGACACACCACCTAGACTGTGGAAATATAATACGTGCTGAAAAAACAACCACTGTAAGTTCATTATTCCCCTTGGAAATATCGATGAAAGAATAGCTTTAATTTTAATAGCTTTAAATAAATCATTTAACGGATGGAGAAGCTGTTGGGTTTATTGCTGCCATTTAGAGATGGAAAAGAACAGAATTTTCTGCACTGGACTGAGGAATTGTTAATGGTCTTATTCATTGCGAGAGTTGACCAGGCTTAAAATATAAAACCATAAAAATAGCAAAGATTTTATTCATTGTATAAACGCTGCAGATGTGATTGATGGTCTAAATCAGAGGTCTGCAACCTCAAACAAAGAGCCATTTGGACCCGTTTCCCCACAGAAAAGAAAACACCGGGAGCCACAAAACCTTTCCCATGCCTATTTCTTGAGCAGCCACAAAACTAGCATATGTAGTTGAATTCAACGTTCTGTTTTCTTCTGAAACTTTTTTTTTCTTAGATTTATCCATGGTTGGCCTACCAGGGGTGGAAAAGCTCAATAAATAGCATTCCGGCAGGTGTCGCACATTGGCAGTTGTGACGCATATTTTGAGCGACGGAGCTGCAGCGGAGGGGTGAAAGAGCCACATGCGGCTCCAGAGCCGCAGGTTGCTGACCCATCATCTAAATGGAAGTCCCTACAGCCTTGGATCAATTCAAATTCTGCCCTCTTTTCTTCTCACCCCAAAGAGGGCTGGATTTGAAAGTGGAATCCTCTCCAAATCACCACGAATTGTTAAACTATGATCTGAAACGTAGGTTTCAAATACGGCTGTTGAAAAGAGCAAGGGACTCAGAGGAAACCACCTTGTCTATAAAAACGGTGCATTATTTGCTTGGGAGTGAATTTCAGAAGCATTTGCGAGATGGTTTAAAACTCTTGACGCTGAAATAAAGGAGTGTATTTTGGCATTAAAATCCCAGACACTGCATTCCATAGACATGGGCATAAATTTGAAAAAAAAAACAGATCAAACCTTTTTGAGTTCCGTTTAGTAAGTAATATCTGCTAAGAATGTTTATTTCTGTGCTAGGGAAGAAACAAAATAGCTTACTTCAATAGAAATTCGGTTGGTGTTTGAAATATACAACTGTAGTAACAATCTGTTACTTTGAAATATCCCATTTCAGCCACAAAAACTAATTTTGCTGTGCTGGATGTGGGCACAGTGTCCAGCCTGCCTTCCTTCCTTCCTTCCTTCCTTCCATCCATCCATCCATCCATCCTCTCATCTCCTTCCCTCCCTCCCTCCCTCCCTCTCTCTCTCTCCTTCTCTCTCTTCCCCTCATTCCTATCTTCCTGCCATCCATTCTTTCTTTTTTCCTTCCTTCCTTCCTTCCTTCCTTCCTTCCTTCCTTCCTTCCTTCCTTCCTTCCTTCCTTTCCTTCCTTCCTTCCTTCCTTTCTTTCTTTCTTCTTTCTTTCTCTTAAATTGCAATATTCTTGGCACATTGTGTACAGTTTTAGAGGAGGAACCAGCCAACTTGGAACCTTCTGATCCAAGCTAAAAATTGGAATTCCGGGATGTTTCGTACGGCTCCCCCGTCCCCAATATTCTGAGAACTCTCGCAAAAATTCTTAGCGAATGCAACATTTGGCTCAGATTCGGTCCCTTTCACGATCCGCCCTAGCGTTCAGGTGCGGAAGGCTGTTTTGAAGTTCAGCTTCTACTTTCTGTTTGGCTTGCAAAATTGCCCTCTGGATGTTCGGGAGGTCCCACTGTGTCCTCAGTAGGGCGTCCTCCAGCACAAAGACGCCGTCCCGTACCCGCCTCACTTGGCTGCACACCGCCGTGGTCTTCAGTTCCAACCCTATTTCGTGAACGATCTTACGGAGATACTGTGGGGTCTCGTGCAAGCAGTGAATTTCTAAGAAAGGCAGGAAGAGAGAGACCAGAAACTCAGCTAAACTTAAAGTTGTAAATTCATAATTACCACTTGAAGAATTGAATGTGTCTCTAAAAAAATCTGTTCCCTCCCCCCCCCCCCCCGGTTTATTAAAATAACTAGCTGGTAACCCGGCATTGCCTGGATTCGATAGATGTCCAAGCCTTTATCTGACAGGGAGCCATTGAGAGGGGCCTTTCTTCCCCTTACTCCCATGCCCATCATCCCTGCCCTCTCCCTTCCCCCTCCCATGCGCTCCTCTATCCGCCCTGTCTACAATCCTGGCACTTTGCCCCAAATCCATCAGGCGCTTCCCCATTGCTCCACTGGAGGGCGAACATCACGGCTGCCTTTCCAGAGGAAGCTGCGAAGGAACTGACATCACAAACAACTGCCGCTCTAGGATGCCACACACCCTCTCCCAGGCGTTCCAGTTATGCTGGAACACACAAGCGCGCGCGCACACACACACACACTAGGGGTGTCTTATCCCCACAGTATTTGATTCCAGATAGTAAGTCATCTGTGTACCAAGTCTGGTTGAAATTGCTCGAGGCGTTCCAGAGTTATGCTAGAACATACATACATACAGCCTTTTTTATATAGATAGATGATTTCAGGCTGGCCTGGCTAAGAAATAATCTTTGAGTCATTAGGCATCTTACGGAAAGCTCCAATTCTTTTGTCTTTTGTAGCCCAATTCTGGTGGTTCAGGTTTATACTCTTGAGTAAAAGACATTCTTATTGGCCCAATTTTTTTTTTCTTGACTGGATGCATCAGGAATTTTAGCAGAATGTAGGTTCTGCCTTTAATTGCAGCATTTTCACCTTCCTTTGATGTTGCTGAAAATTCGGTATGGTGGACAAAGTGAAAAATCTCCAGGTCTCTGTCAAAGTTTCTCAAATTTAGCCACTATAAGATGCCTGGACTTTAATTCCCATTATTCCCCAGCCTGGGGAATTCTAGGAGTTGAAGTCTAGATATTTTAAAGTTGGCCAAGGTTGAGAAACACTGATTAACTCTAAACCAATGCTGATTATTTTTGCAGCATCCCCGCTAGCTATCCATCCCCCTGCTCATTCCTTCCTTCCAAAGCCATCTTTTTCAGTTTGGAGCGACAGGAACAAAGTTTAAAGATTTAAAGAGCGTTCCGGAGCTTAATTTCCTATTTTTAAATAAAACAAAGGCGCCATATCTGCCTTAATCTAAGAGAGAAGGCCATCATCATCGTTTTTAATGACGCCATAATCCCTTGTGGGGTGGAGTCTGGGCAACTGAATGGAGCCAATGCAAAGTTATATTCAGCAGATATACAGTAGTGACCAAAATTGTGGAAACCTTTTGGGAAAAGTGTATTTTTGAGGTTTGATGGCTAATAACACCACTTTTTTTTGGAATAGTACCATAAAATTATATATCAATGGAAAGATAATTTAATCAAGAATGTAATGCAGCAAAGTTTGTTCAATTATCTGTATTCTATGAAAGGTTATAGCCAAATAACCAGAAAAAGGAAGCACAACTTGCTTAGGTTGGTATCAGATAGCTTTCCTTCATCTGATTGTAGCCAATGAGCATGGGTGTTTAGAGAGCCAATCAGGTGTCATCTTGTTTTGGCAATGAGCCAAATAGCCCAGACCTTAACCCAATTGAAAATCTATGGAGCCGACTAAAGAAACTTAGTTAGTCAGAAGCGACCCAGCAATAAAACCCAGTTAATAGAAGTCATCCTTCAATCTTGGTTTCACACCGTAACAGCTGCAGAACTAAAAGACTTGGTTCACTCCATGGGAAGACGTTGTAAGGTCGTAATTCATGCTAAAGGCTACCCAACTATTATAACTGACGTGATAATTTTTGTACTGTATATCTCATTTTTTCTATGGTGGTCATTTTTCTATATCTCGTTTTTTCCTCTGTGTTTCACTTTTCTCCTTTAGAACTGCTATTCTAATAGCAAATCCTTCATAAAAGTTATTGCATTACATTCTTTCCTTTTTTTTTTGTAAATTTTTTTTTTATTTTTTAAAACAAAACATAAATCCATCATCCGTACAATTGCAAACTATTTCATGGAAATGAAATAGGGATGAGATCATTATAACAGAAGAACGGTAGAAATGTACAAAATATAATGCAGTGTTATATGATTATGAACGTTATAATATAAATATTTGAAAATAATTTTTATGAAAAGAGGGGAAAGCCATAGTTGAATGATTAATGAGGATTATATTACCAAGATACTTATTAGATTGGTAATATGAGAAATTAGATAATTAGTAGTAATGAATATGGTGAGGAGCCACAAAAAATTTGTAATCGACTGACACACTGTTTGCAATTGTATGGATGATGGATTTATGTTTTATTTTAAAAAATATTGCATTACATTCTTGATTATATTATCTTTCCATCGATATATAATTTTATGGTACTACTCCAAAAAAAAAAAAGTGGTGTTATCAGCCAGCTTTAGAAAATTCATTTCATTTTTCATTTCATTTTATTTAATTTGTATACCGCCCTACTCCCGAAGGACTCAGGGCGGTGAACAGGCACAGAATAAAACACATAGAATACAAAAATTAAGAGCAGAAGTAAAATCGAATTAAATCAATTTAGCCCAAGACAAATTTAAAACCCCAGGTTAAGAACAAATTAAAATTTACATTAAAATTTACATTAAAAAAGAATGGGAAAGGTTAGGCCAGACCAGCCTGGTGAAATAAAAAGGTCTTAAGAGCGTGGTGGAAGGTGCGTAGATCCGGGATCCTTGGTATCTCTGGAGGGAGCTTGTTCCAGATAGTAGGTGCCCCCACAGAGAAGGGTCTCCCCCTGGGGGCCGCCAGCCGACATTGTTTGGCCGACGGCACCTGGAGGAGTCCCTCTCTGTGAGAGTGTACCGGCCAGTGGGAGGCCGTTTGCGGCAGCAGGCGGTCCCGTAAATAACCAGGCCCTAAACCATGGAGCGCTCTAAAGGTGGTAACCAAAACCTTGAAGCGCACCCGGAAGACCACCGGGAGCCAGTGCAGCTCGCGCAGGAGAGGTGTTACATGGGAGCGCCGTGTCGCTCCCATAACCACCCACGCGGCCGCACCCTGCGCCAGTTGGAGCCTCCGGGTGCTCCTCAAGGGGAGCCCCATGTAGAGAGCATTACAGTAGTCCAGGCGGGAATACACTTTTCCCAAAAGGTTTCTACAATTTTGACCACTGCCGTATACTCACTGCTCAGAGAGAGGAATACCTGCTTCTACCTAGGATTGAACTCACAGCCTCCTGATTGCGAGGCGGGAGCTCCATCTCCAAGCCACCGCACCACTAAGAGAGAAGGCCATACCCAGCTGGAATTCCGGCGGTTCAAAACGGAGGCATCGCACCGCCGTGATCAGAGGAGGGCTTTTTTCCATGGGCCGAATTAGGCCTTTGACCGCCAGCTCATAGGATTCTTGACTTTTCAGGTCAAGGTTAGCCCACCTGGGAAGGGATGAGGATAAAAAAACAGAAGCATCATTATTTGGCAACAGGTCAGCCTGGGATGCGAGATCGGCATCCTTTTACCGCGATTATCAAGGCCTGCAGGACGCACGACCGCAACGGAGCCCAAAATTTTTATGTTGCTCAGCAAGAAATTTGTTAAGCGACTTTCCCTTCATTTTACGACTTTTCCTGCCACATTTGTTCAGTGAATCACTGCAGTTGTCGTTTAAGTGAATCTGGCTTCCTCCGTAGACTTTTGCTGGTCAGATGGCAAAGGGGATTATATGACTCTGCGACGGTCATAAATATGAACTCCGGGACGCTGCGACGGTCATAAATATGAACTCTGGGACGCTGCGAGTCATAAATATGAACTCCAGGATGCTGCAACGGTCATAAATATGAACATAAATATCAAGCGCCCAAATGTAAATCACGTGGCCCATGGGGGGGGGATGCTCGATGGTCGTAAGTGTGAAAAATGGTCATAATCTGAGCCGAGGTGGCGCAGTGGTTAGGGTGCAGCACTGCAGCTACTTCAGCTGACTGCTAGTTCAGCAGATCAGCGGATCAAATCTCACCGGCTCAAGGTTGACTCAGCCTTCCATCCTTCCAAGGTGGGTAAAATGAGGACCCAGATTGTTAGGGGGCAATATGCTATTTAGTATACTGTCTTTGGTGTAAGCCGCCCAGAGTCCTCGGAGAGTGGGCGGCATAGAAATATGACTAATAATAATAATAATAATAATAAAAAATCACTTTTTTTCCATGCCGTTGTAACTTTCAACGGTCACTGAAGGAGCTGTTGTAAGTTAAGGACTACCTGTATTTTCTCTAGCTCATGTTCCTATGAACATTATTGACTCATCACTGATCATCGATCAAACAGGGCATTGAGCTTTTGGCTAGGACCAGAAAGTATCTTTGGCAGCGTGTCAAGGCTGGTGATTCTCCCGAAGGACTTCTCCCAACTAATTGGGACTCAGCTGTGAATGAACGTAATTCACAGCTGTTGCAATAAAAGAGGTTTTTGGGATTACTCGTGTGTCTTAATGACTCATGAAGCCGAGGTCACAACAGGCCGTGTTTCCCCCCCCCCCCCATTTTACAAGACTCGGCGCTCGGTTCGAACCTAGGAATATTTTATTTATGCTACCTGCTGCAAAAGTCATTCCTGCTCTAAAACCACATTCCCCACCCACCCCACCCCCAAAATGATGTTTTTTCGCCCTTCAGCCTCATCTCCCAACTGAGAAAATTTTGTAGTTTGGGGAACCAATCTCCTTTTTCACTAAGTTTTTTTTTTTTTTAAATAAGCGAAAAATTCAGCCACGAAGGAGATAGACCACTTCAATTCACAGCCGTCGCCAACTTGGGCACAGTTCATTTTATTTTAGATTAAGAGCCGTTTCCGCGATCGGCCTTCACTCTCTATCAACCGTCTCTTGATCATTTTCCTCTTCGGTCCTGCAAGTAACTGAGCCAGGAGGGATGCAAATCCCTGGCCATTCCTGGCGGTACAGAATGGCACAGTTTCCTGATCCGCCATGTCGTAGTTAAGGCTTCTTCTCGTCCTCTCCCGAAGGGACAGAAGGTGGCAGTTCTTCCTGCTGTGGAATAACCTGCAGGAATTGCAATAATTCTTCGGCCCGCCGGTCTATCTCGGTCTCGGGGCGCAAATAGCACCAGAGGAGGAGCAGCGTAAAGGTCAGGCTGATCAGTAGGGCCCGCCAGAGGGGCTGCTTGTGGTCGCTGCCCATGGATTGCCGCGTGGTGAATCGGCGGGGGTTGGCGGAGCTCTTGGTGAAGCACAGCGGCTCGGAGCTTTCGGGCTCCTCGCTCTCTTTGGGCTGGCTGTAGAGACGGCGCGGGAGGAAGCCAAGGGACGGAGGCGGCCTGCGAAGAAAACAGAAGGAGGTTGGTTGAGAGCCTCCGTGCCACCTCGCCAGGCCAACCTTCTTCCAGGCAGAGTCTGCGGATTTTAGACAGGGAGTCCTTGACTTACGAACGGTTGCTTAACGAACGTTTCAAAGTTACGTCCGAGCTATTTACAACCCGTTTTCAGAGTTACAACCTCTGCGTGGGTACGCATTTTGAGCCCTTAACAACCGGCTCACCTGGATGGCCGTTGGCACCATCCTGCGGTCAGGTGATGTCCGATTTTCAACAGTTTTGGCCCATTTCCGGTTTTGTTTTGTTCCTTATTTCCTGGCCCAGAAAACGCCTTCGCTCTACGACTGCTGCATTCATTCGCTTAAGGACCGTTGTAAACAAAACAGTGGCGGCTTCCAATCTGGTCCCGCGAGGCCTTCATCGTACGACTGCAGTGACTTAACAGTCGTAATTCCTGGCTCAGTTACGGTCATAAATCAAGAACTACCAAGTGGCCAGTAGCGGGAAATTGAAGTGGTCTAAAACGTCCGTGCACAATATAGATTCTTTCGTTAAGAAATTCTCCCAGAAGTCCACCACACCTCAAGTCTTCGTTTTGGAAAGCTGCTCTCAGTGGGCTTATTTTGTTTTAACAATCCTCAGGCAGAAAGGGGGGTTTAAAGGATCCCCCCCCCCCATCTAGATCCTTTCTGAGCTTGTTTGTTTTCTTGCAGAAGCTTCATTATCCTAACTACCAATTTTTTGGAGTATAAGACACACTTATATTTGCACACACAGGGTGCAAATTTGGGTGCGTCTTATACACCGAATGTAGCCCCGCCCACCCGCCAGCCCCCACCCTTTGGCCTCTGCCTCCCAGCAATTTACCTCCTTGCAGCAAACAGCCTGTTTCAGCTTCAGCACAGCCTGTTTAGCACAAGCAGCTGATTGTCGGTTGGATCCCGACCCTCAGCTGTTTCAGGCTGCAGGGATTGCCATTGCCTATTGCCGCCTCCGCACGCCCCGTTTTCGGCCTCCGCTGTTTGCTGCAAGGAGGCAAATTGCTGGGAGGCAGTTTTTTTTTTTTCTTGTGCTAATCAGGCTGTGCTGAAAATGAAACTAAAGCAGGCTGTTTGCTGTTTGCTGCAATGAGGCAAATTTCTGGGAGGCAGAGGCAGATTTTTTTTTTCTTGTTTTCCTCCCCCAAAAAGATAGGCACGTCTTATAGTCCGGAGCGTCTTATACTCCAAAAAATACGGTAGGTAACATCATCGCTAGCACTGATGATGTTACCTAAATGGGTCATGAAACGTCTAAGAAAACCAGCAAGCTCTGAGAGCACCAAAGATCCCTCATCTACAAATATTCTCCTTTTTTTAGATCCTTTCCCTTCCTGGAATGTCCCTAACTTCGGGCAGTTCCCTTCCACACCACACCAGAAGCGTAGTGGTGTCCTTTCAAACACGGTCACTGCAACCTTCTTTTTCCAGCAAGCCGGGCTGGCTTAACATATTTTTTAACATATTTTTAATTTTTAATTGGTTTGTCATCTTAAACGGGGGCCAAATTAATATATATCCTTTTAATTGTTTTTTAATGTTTGTATTGCATGTTTTTATCTGGCTGTACACCGCCCTGAGTCTTTCGAGAGAAGGTGCGGTATATAAATTTGAAATAAAATAAAAATAAATAAAAATAAAATTTTGATACTCACTGCAGTAAAGCCTTGTGATTGGATCCCTGGATCACCGAAACCATCCGCTCCAGCGTCTCCCGTGTTACATGATCTCCGAAGAAGAAGAAGGAGAAGGAGACAAGCAGTGTTAAGTTTCCTTTCCCCTGGTTTCCCCGTCCCCCCCGTCTTTTTCCCCCAAAAGTCCCAATCCTGAAAAATCGCCAACTTAAGTCACTTACCAAACGTGCTCTTCTCAATCAGTCTGCCTGTGTCTGAGAAATCGTCGGTGGCTTTGCCGAATACGCCGTTAACGGTGTAGGCCTTTGAAAAGGAAAACATCCTGATAGCACACACTGCGGATTGCGAAGGACCAGGGCAAAACTTCTTAAAAGGAGAATGTCAGCACAAGAAAAGACAAAATAGCCCAACCTATGGTTTTGACCAGAAATTGTTCTCCCTTCTAACACTGATGATGCTGGGTGGGTGGGTGGATGGATGGATGAAGATAAAGATATAGATACAGAGATACATAGATATATAGAGAGATATAGAGATATAGATAAATGGATGGATGGATGAAGAAAGATATAGATACATAGATACATAGATATATATAGATATAGATATATAGATAAATGGATGGATGGATGAAGATAAAGAGAAATGCAGATAGACAGACAGACAGACAGACATAGATAGATATAGATAAAGATAGATATAGATGGATGGATGGATGAAGATAGATATAGATAGATAAAGAGATATAGATATAAAGATAGATATAGATATAAATGGATGGATGAAGATAGAGAGATAAAGATAAGGATAGAGATAGAGATAAAGATAGAAATAAAGATATAGATAGAAAGATAGAGAGAGATACGCACAGTTATGCACAGTCACTCATGCCCTCGTCACCTCTCGTCTGGACTATTGTAACGCTCTCTACATGGGGCTCTCCTTGAGGTGCACCCGGAGGCTCCAACTGGCGCAGAGTGCGGCCGCGCGGGTGGTTATGGGAGCAACATGGAGCTCCCATGTAACACCTCTCCTGCGCGAGCTGCACTGGCTCCCGGTGGTCTTCCGGGTGCGCTTCAAGGTTCTGGTTACCACCTTTAAAGCGCTCCATGGCTTAGGACCTGGTTACTTACGGGACCGCCTACTACCATCAACAGCCTCCCACCGACCAGTACGCTCCCACAGAGAGGGGCTCCTCCGGGTGCCGTCGACCAAGCAATGTCGGCTGTCGGCCCCTAGGGGGACAGCCTTCTCTGTGGGGGCACCGACGATCTGGAATGAGTTCCCCCCAGAGATATGGAGGATTCCGGATCTGCGCACCTTCCGCCGCGAGTTGAAGACGCTTTTATTTCATCAAGCTGGCCTTGCCTAAATCTTCTCCCTTTTAAGTGTAAATTTTAAATTTTTAATGTATTTTAAAATTATGGGTTTTTTAAATTATGGGTATTAATTCAGCCAAATTTATTTAATTCATTTTATTCGATTTTAAATTTTGTATATCTATGTGTTTTATTTCATGGCTGTGCACCGCCCTGAGTCCTTCGGGAGTAGGGCGGTATAGAAATTCAATAAAATAAATAAATAAATAAAAATAAAGATAGAGAGATATATAGATATAAATGGATGGATGGATGAAGACAGAGATAGATAAAAATAGAGATAGATTAGATGATAGATAGATAGATAGATAGATAGATAGATAGATAGAGATAAACATAGATATAGATGGATGGATGAAGATAAAGATAGATAAATAGATAAGATAGATATATAGATATAGATATAGATATAGATATAAATGGATGGATGGATGAAGATAGAGAGATAAAGATAAGGATAACGATAAAGATAGAAATAAAGATATAGATGTAGAGAAGATAGACAGAGATAAAGATAGATAGATATAGATATAAATGGATGGATGGATGAAAGAGATAAAAATAGAGATAGATAGATAGATAGATAGATGATAGGGATAACGATAGAGATAAAGATAGAAATAAAGATAGATATAGAGAAGAGAGAGAGAGAGAGAGAGACAGATAGATAGATAGATAGATAGATAGATAGATAGATAGCAATAGCACTTTTTATATACCGCTTTATAGTGCTTTCACAGCCCTCTCTAAGTGGTTTACAGAGTCAGCCTCTGGCCCCCAACAATCTGGGTCCTCATTTTACCCACCTCGGAAGGACAGAAGGCTGAGTCAACTTTTAGCCAGCCAGATCGAAGTACCAAACTGCTGGAAGCCGACACTGCATTCTAACCACTGTGCCGCCACCACATCATATCCTCACCCTAACCCTAAGCATCAGAAACGGAGGGGACGGCTTACCTTGGTAAGATGTGCGTTGTACCAGTCTTTGAGCAACTTGGTGCCATAACCCACGCCGAGCACTGGGGGAGTAAAAACGCAGAAGGCAAACAACTGAGAATTCAAAACTCCATTACTTCCTAGCAATAGGTTTCTAGCAGTCAGATCAAATTGGCTTTAAATTAATCCGAGCAGGAAGAACAACACAGAGCACTGGGCAAGTCAAAGTGGACCAAGAAGAAGAAGAAGAAGAAGAAGAAAAAAAAAAGATCGTGCGAAATCGTAATTTCCCCATCCTAGAAAAATTCCGGATAAACCCCAGATGGGAGAAGCTAAAAAAACCAATCTGATGAAGCTAAATAAACTCTTCCGTTAAAAGGTTAACGGAAACATTTTCTAAAAGCCGAGCGAATTGCAGGAGAATATTGATGCTCTGCTGATATCCCAGTTAAAAACTGGCTAGTACAGTGATAGTTAACCTTTTTGCCATCATGTGCCAGGAGCGGGGTGGGTGGGGGTCGCGCGCGTGCGTGCCCACACCCATAATTCTATGTGCCCTGCCCCTGCGCATGACCCCCCCCCCCATGCTCCCACCGCTCCTGGCACACAATGGCATGGTAGGCCCGTTTTTTGCTCTCCCCAGCCTCCAGAGCCTTTCTAGGAGTCTGGGAAGGGCGAATCAACAGCCTCCGCACCCTCCCCGAGAGGCCGAAAACGGCCCGTTTGCCAATTTCCTGTCCCACCGGAAGTTGGCAAACAGGCTATTTCCGGCCTCCAGGTGGGTGGGGAAGGCCGTTTTCACCCTCCCCAGACTCCTAGAAAGGCTCTGGAGGCTGGGAAGAGCAAAAAACGGGCCTTCCGGTCCAACCGGAAGTTGGCAAACAGGCCATTTCTGGCCTCCGGGGGGGTGTGGGGAAGGCTGTTTTTGCTCTCCCCAGACTCCTGGAAAGGCTCTGGGGAGAGCAAAAAACGGGCCTTCCCCACCCCCACCCCCGAGGCCCTCCGGAGGCAGGAAACAGCATGTTTCCCTACTTCTGGTGGGCCCAGAAGGCCCGAAAATCAGCTGGCTGGCGCGCCCATGCACACTGGAGCTGAGCTCACGTGCCCACCGATATGGCTACGCGTGCCATAGGCTCGCCATCACGCGGCTAGTAAGTTTGATCAAGCCCCTCCTCCCTCCACCGGAGGAATTTTAATGCCTAGAGCAATGATGGGGACCGAGTGGCCAAAACGTGCATGCGCCCGAACCCCCCAAATGCAATGTGCGTGCAGCCCCCACACATGCACCCTGGCCCGTGCATGCGCCCCCCCTCGCAGGCACCCTGCACATGCGCACATATCCCCCCACATACGCCACACGCCACACGCATGCACGGCAGTGACCCAAATACCAGCTGGCCAGTGGGAGGCAGAGCTAAACTGGGGCGACAGCTCGCGAGTGCCATTGGTTCGCCATCGTGGGCCCAGAGCTTCTTTTACTTACCAAAAACTCCCGAGGACTGCATATCCAGACAGCTGCCCACTCCAATTTTTAATTGCGTAAAAACCGGTCCTGAAACTGTGCAAGAAAACCAACACGAATTTTAACAGCGGAAGAACGCTTGCATTGTGCAAAGCAAAAAAAAAGAAAAAGAAAGAAAGAAAAGAAAATTACCTCCTTTAATTTTTTTTCCCCCTCCCTTGGAAGTGCCCAAGCTTGTATATTTAAAGATGCCGGGATGGTCTCTCAACCACGCCCTTCAGCCCCCGAAAAAGCGCCAATTTTGCAAACGTTTGGCTAGGTTGATTTCACACCATGAAGGAGTCTTCACCCCAGGAGCCTTGGTAGTACAGTGGTCTAAAGCACCCTGTTATTAAGACCAGCTGCCTGCAATTACTGCAGGTTCGAATCTCGCCAAGGCTCAAGGTTGACTCAGCCTTCCATCCTTTCTAAGGTAGTGTTGTGGCCCTGCCCTCTGAGCCTATCCCATCGGAGGAAGAAAGCTCCGAGCATGAGGAAGAGGAGTCAGCCAGGCCTCCCTCTCCAGGCCCCTCCCCTCTGGCACTGTCTCAGGTGCCGGCCGAGGGAGAGGAGATTAGCCGAGAAACAGGTGTCTCGGATGAGAGCGAGGGAGAGACACCATTCCTGGACGCACGCCTCCGAAGGCGTGATAAACGATTGCAGCAGCTCAGGAGGCGTGCTAGGGATTAGAACTGAGTCACTGGACCACACCCCAGAGACTATATAATAGAGGGTGGTGGCCAGCGATCCCTGTGACGAACAAAAGTAAACCTTGGATAGTCACTAAAGCCTCGTCCGGAAACTGCTGAGAGGAATATTATTCTGATTGGACTTTTGTATGCTAAGTATCTTATCTTTCTGTTTTGTGGAAATAAATGCACTTGGCAGACGGTGTGTATATCGCTGCCAAGTTGGAGATAAAGACCTGGGTATGTGCCAAGTGCTTCCTTAACCCTCGGCTGGCTGTGTTTGTGTGTGTGTGTGTGGACGGGGACAGATCAGGTAGGTAAATTGAGGACCCAGATTGTGGGGGCAATAAGCTGACTTTGTATAAATATACAAAAGGATGAAGGCTATTGCTTAGCGCATTGTAAGCCGCCCTGAGTCTCCGGAGAAGGGCGGCATATAAATCAAATTAAAAAAAAAAACATTCAGCAAAAAAAATGACTTAACATAACACAATAGGAAAGGGTACGTGTGTTCTGACCTAAGCTTCTCCAAAAAGCATGAAGCAGACTCCCTTGTCCAAACAAAAAAAAACCCCCTTTTTATGAAGTTACTGTGAATTCCTCTCATTCACATCCAGCAAAAGTCTTTCAAGGGAGAATTTAGAGTCACAGACCTTATCTGGCTTGGAGAGCTGCCAGGCCGATATCTTCAAAACTTGGCCAGGAGCCTCGGAGAAACCAAGAGCCTTGGTGGTGCAGCGGACTAAGTGCTGTTATGTAGCACTTAGCTGCCAGCAATTAGTGCGAGTTCAAATCTCACCAGGCTCAAGGTTGACTCAGCCTTCCATCCTTCCGAGGTAGGTAAATTGAGGACCTGGATTGTGGGGGCAATAAGCTGACTTTGTAGAAACACCGCTTATGGGGGGGCCAAAAGCCCTAATAAGCTGCTATTATTATTATTATTATTATTATTATTATTATTATTATTATTATTATTATTATTATTATTTCTATGCCGCCCACTCTCTGAGGACTCTGGGCGGCTCACACCAAAGACAGTATACTAAATAGTATATTGCCCCCAACAATCTGGGTCCTCATTTTACCCACCTCGGAAGGATGGAATGCTGAGTCAACCTTGAGCCGGTGAGATTTGATCTGCTGAACTAGCAGTCAGCTGAAGTAGCTGCAGTACTGCACCCTAACCACTGCGCCACCTCAGCTCCTATAGGTATATAGGTATATACAAAAGAATGAAGGCTATTGCTATAAGTGCATTGTAAGCCGCCCTGAGTCTTCGGAGAAGGGCGGCATATAAATTGAACTAATAAATAATAAATAAATAAAGTGAACTAATTATCGCCTGCAAACTCTACTCCCCTTTCGCTCCTCTTTTATTCCCACTGGAAGGGGCCATTCATCATCCACCTGTGTGGCCTTACTCCCTAGTCGACCCTTGTTCTTTAGCTGTTCCCTTTGTCTGGCAACTCTGGGCATGCACACACTGGGAACAGGCTCCAGCTGTTCGTCTGCCTCACTGATGTCGGACTCCGAAGGCAGCTGATAACTGTCAGATGGCCCTGTCCCCCTCTCTGCCTCAGACGCAGAGCCCTCATCAGAACCTTCCCCAGACTCCAGGATTGGCCCATGTTCCTCCACAGCCTCCTCACTGTCCGAATCTGCTGCCAGATCCGCTGGCGGGCCACAACACTGTGTTTCTCCTTCGGGCTAGGTGGCGTTCCTCGTCCGAGTTTGTCTGGATCCCCGATTTCTACAAATTCTCTTCACACCATCTTACCCAGAGGATGGTCAGCCAGCATAGGAACCTGGCTAACAGTCAGAGTCAATTCCTTCCTTCCGGTCTCCATTTCAGACGTGGTGGGCTGAAAGCATATTTGTTGACGGGGTTCTGGACGCTTTAAGGAGTTTAAGTCTGAAAGCAGAAAACAAAAACACAGGTGTTTTTTTTCTCCCCCCTCTTAAAATCCCAAACTGTAAGAATCTGAATTGTTCCGAACTTTCTTCCGATTCAGGAATTTGCATCTGAGCAGGAGGTTGCGCTACAAAACCTCTATATTATATATATATATATATATATATATTTATTGAATTTATATCCCGCCCTTCTCCCCGAAGGGACTCAGGGCAGTGAACAGCCGAAAATTAAAATAACATACAATATAAAAGTTAAGATAACTAAAAATAAATTAAATTAATCGGCCTCCCAATTTAAAACCCCAAGCTATACAATTAAAAAACTAACCCATAAAACCTATTCAGGCCAGGCCTAGTATGCCAGGTAGGTAGGTAGGAGGAAGGAAAGAGAAGGAAGGAAGGAAGGAAGGAAGGAAGGAAGGAAGGAAGGAAGGAAGGAAGGAAGGAAGGAAGGAAGGAAGATAAGTAGGTAGGTAGGTAGGAAGGAAGGAGAAAAGGAAGGAAGGAAGGAGGGAGGGAGAAAGAAAGGTACAGTAGTGGCCAAAATTGTGAAAACCTTTTGGGAAAAGTGTATTTTATAGGTTTGATGGCTAATAGCAATCCTTTTTTTTGGAGTTTCAGATAATCCTATTCCACTCCTGGAATGGCCTGGGAATAACCCAGACCTTCACCCAACTGAAAATCTACGGAGCCGACTAAAGAAACTGGTTAGTTGGAAGGAAAGAAGGGAGGAAGGGAGGGAGGGAGGAACGAAGGAAGGAGAAAGGTAGGTAGGTAGGAGGAAGGAAAGAGAAAGAAAAAGGAAGGAAGGAAGGAAGGAAGGAAGGAAGATAAGTAAGTAGGAAGGAAGGAGAAAAGGAGGGAAGGAAGGAAGATTAGTAAGTAGGTAGGTAGGTAGGTAGGTAGGAAGGAAGGAAGGAAGGAAGGAAGGAAGGAAGGAAGGAAGGAGAAAGAAAGGTACAGTAGTGGCCAAAATTGTGAAAACCTTTTGGGAAAAGTGTATTTTATAGGCTTGATGGCTAATAGCAATACTTTTTGGGAGGGGGGGGAGTTTCAAGATAATCCTATTCCACTCCTGGAATGGCCTGGGAATAGCCCAGACCTTCACCCAATTGAAGATCTATGGAGCCGACTAAAGAAACTGGTTAGTTGGAAGGAAAGAAGGAAGGGAGGGAGGGAGGGAGGGAGGGAGGAAGGAAGGAAGGAGAAAGGTAAGTAGGTAGGTAGGAGGAAGGAAAGAGAAAAAGAAGGAAGGAAGGAAGGAAGATAAGTAAGTAGGTAGGTAGGAAGGAAGGAAGGAGAAAAGGAAGGAAGGAAGGAAGGAAGGAGAAAGGTAGGTAGGTAGGTAGGAGGAAGGAAAGAGAAAGAAAGAAAGAGAAAAAGAAAGAAGGAGGGAAGGAAGGAAAGAAAGAAAGAAGATAAGTAAGTAGGTAGGTAGGTAGGTAGGAAGGAGAAAAGGAAGCAAGGAAACAAGCAAGGAAGCAAGGAAGGAGAAAGGTAGGTAGGAGGAAGGAAAGAGAAAGAAAAAGAAGGAAGGAAGGAAGGAAGGAAAGAAGATAAGTAAGTAGGTAGGTAGGTAGGTAGGAAGGAAGGAAGGAGAAAAAGAAGGAAGGAAGGAAGGAAGGAGAAAAGTACAGTAGTGGCCAAAATTCTAAAAACCTTTTGGGAAAAGTGTCTTTTTGAAGTTTGATGGCTAATAGCAATACATTTTTTTTGGAGTTTCAAGATAATCCTATTTCACTCCTGGAACAGCCTGGGAATAGCCCAGACCTTCACCCAATTGAAAATCTATTTAGTTGGAGCCAACTAAAGAAACTGGTTAGTCAGACGCGACCCAGCAATGAAACCCAGTTAAGAGAAGCCATCCTTCAATCTTGGTTTCACTTGATAACAGCTGCAGAACTCAAAGACTCGGTTCCCTCCATGGGAAGACGTTGCAAGGCAGGGGGAGGGGGAAATATGGGGAGGGGGCGGGTGGGAGAAAGCAAGAAAGAAAGAGAGGAAGCGGCTCTCACCCTTGATCAGATGCCTCTCCACCGTCTCCTTGAGCGCCCTCCAGTGCATGCCCGGCGGCTTGTAGACGGCGAAGAGCCCTTGCAAAGCCGTGCCAGCCGCCGCCCGCATGGCGCCTTCCCTCCCCCAGCCGTCCTCGGCCGGCGCAACCGCCTCTCCGGTCCCCCTGCCTTAGCACTGCCGGGTTCAGCACTACTGGAAAGAGAGGCCCGCCCGGAACACGAGCCCGGCCAGCTGGGTCTCCAAGCCGAGCCAAGCGCAAAAGCGCAAAAACGCAAAGCGGGTTGGTTACTGCGCGCAAAGCCCGGGAGCCGTGCCAAAGCGGAGGGGAGGGGAGGGGGCTGCTTGGGAGATCGGGGTGGGGGGGGGGGTCTTTGCAACAGGGCAACAGGCAAGGCACACACACACACACACACACACACACACAAGACAACACAATATACACACAGGTCCCTAGATCCGGAATACTCAGCGTTGGGGAGAATCGGTGCGTAAAAGCGTCTGGAGGTCAGTGGTTTGGGCAAAAAGACCAAAAAAAAATAAAAAAAGGGGGGGTGTGTGGGGGGGGTGGGATTGCGTCTTCCCTCGGGGTTCCCTTCCCTCCCTCCCTCCCCTGTTGCCCTTGCAGGCTGCGGAGGATGGGCTTTGGAACGCAACGGTGTGTGGGGGGAGCTGGTGCCAGCCCTTCCCTCCACCAAAGGAGGAGTATAGCTGTCTTACTTTATTTATTTATTTATTTATTTATTTATTTATTTATTTATTATTTTATTTATTATTTTATTTATTATTTTATTTTATTTTATTATTTCATTTTATTTTATATATTTTATTTATTTTATTTTATTTTATTTTATTTATTTATTTATTTATTTTATTATTTTATTTTATTTTATTTTATTTTATTTTATTTTTATTTATTTATTTTTTATTTATTTTATTTTATTTTATTTTATTTTTATTTATATGCTGCCCTTCTCCGGAGATTCAGGGCGGCTTACAATGCGTTAAGCAACAGCCTTCATACTTTTGTATATTTTTATACAAAGTCAGCTTATTGCCCCCACAAACCGGGTCCTCATTTTACCCACCTTAGAAAGGATGGAAGGCCGAGTCGACCTTGAGCCTGGTGAGAATTGAACTCGCAGTAATTGAGCCTTGGTAGTACAGTGGTTTAATGCACCCTGTTATTAACACAGCTGCCTGCAATTTCTGCAGGTTCGAATCTTACCAGGCTCAAGGTTGGCTCAGCCTTCCATCCTTTCTAAAATAGGTTAAATGAGGACCCGGATTGTGGGGGCAATAAGATGACCTTGTATAAATATACAAAAGGATGAAGGCTATTGCTTAACGCATTGTAAGCTGCCCTGAGTCTCCAGAGAAGGGCGGCATATAAATCAAATTTAAAAAAAAAAAAATTGCAGGCAGCTGGATGTTAAAGGCATTAGCCTTCTACGCCACTCAGGTCTTAATTGCAGTAAAATGTAATATATGTTGCTGTATTTTATATATGTGTGTGTGTGTGTGTGTGTGTGTGTGTGTGTGTCTTTCTCTTTAGCCAGGTTCTACCTACGTAAACCAAGATGTTATGCAGCCCTAGTTCAGTGAAAACACAATTCACTAGTTTCTGGGCTTTTTTTTTCTCTTTCTGGCAGCCAGCAGACCCTTTGCTGCCCATTGGGAGACTAAGATAGATCTATTTCGGCCTTATAAGGCCTCATCAGTTAGCCACACCCTCATCTCATGTATCCTCCCTATAAAGGTACAATATTTGTTTTTCTTTCTTTTTCGTAGATTTTATTACCTTTTTAAGATCACTGCTGTGTGTTCATGTATGGACTAATTTGAGTTCTGGGTACTTTCTGGTTCATTATATCGAATAATTTAAGTTCTGGTTACTTTCTGGTTAATTACATGGAGTCATTTAAGTTCTGGTTACTTTCTGGTTAATTACATGGAATCATTTAAGTTCTGGTTACATTCTGGTTAATTATATGAAATATTTAAGTTCTGGTTACATTCTGGTTCATTATATCGAATAATTTAAGTTCTGGTTACTTTCTGGTTCATTATATGGAATAATTTAAGTTCTGGTTACTTTCTGGTTAATTACATGGAATCATTTAAGTTCTGGTTACATTCTGGTTAATTATATGAAATATTTAAGTTCTGGTTACATTCTGGTTCATTATATCGAATAATTTAAGTTCTGGTTACTTTCTGGTTCATTATATGGAATAATTTAAATTCTGGTTACTTTCAGGTGACAAAGCGAATCCGCTTTGCTTTACTGATTTTTTTTCTGCTGGATGGGAAGGGTGGACGTTGGCCTTCATAGCAGAATGCAACAGTTGGGAGTAGGGGGGTGTCTGAGGTCCTATATGCGTGTACTGTCCCCCCCTCTCCTTTCTCCCTCTTGCCTTGCAAAACGGGGGGAATTGCTCCGCTTTGCCATCCCGCAAAATCCGCAGCAATTTCGCAAGATTTGTCCTTTAAATCCCAGCAAAAAAAAAAAACCCTTCCTTTCCTGCTTTGCCTACGCTACGGATTCCTTTGGAGTCAGTCTTGTTTTGAGTGACCACTAGAGGGCGCTCTCCTCCACTTTCTCTTTTTTTCTGATTGCCACTTCTGGCCAGATGGTGGCGCTGCAGCACCGCATCCAAACCTGGAAATGGCTCCTTCCCCATCCTTTGCTTGTCAATGCCTTTTGATAGCCTTCTGGGCTACCTTTCCCTGCTCTGAAAAAAATGCATTATTTTATTATTATTTTTTAAAAAACCCTCTTTTTGCACAATTTTGCCTCGCAGAGGAAAATCCCAACCATGCACAGGCTGTTGTCCAGAGGTGCTCTGAGATTCCTGCCTTGGATAGGGAACATGGGTCCAGAGTCCAGCTGGCTTGCAGGCAAGTCTTGATCCAGATCTCGTTCCCCAAACTCCTCACTTTCTGATCTAAAAAAAATATCACATTTATATAGCCCTCACCTTGCAGTCGGGCAACTTGTCAAGCTCTTCCGTTGTAGAGGAACGGGTCAGTGGTGGGTTTCAATTTTTTTTACGGTTCTGTGGGTGTGGCTTGGTGGGTGTGGCAGGGGAAGGATACTGTAAAATCTCCATTCCCACCCCAATCCAGGGGAAGGATACTGCAAAATCCCCATTCCCTCCCGATCAGCTGGGACTCGGGAGGCAGAGAATACATGGGAGCGGGGCCAGTCAGAATTTTTACTACCGGTTCTCCGAACTACTCAAAATTTCCGCTACCGGTTCTCCAGAACTGGTCAGAACCTGCTGAAACCCATCTCTGGAACAGATCATGATATTTTACACATGTTCTTACCAATATGCTAACATTAGCAGTGCTGCGTTTTAATTCAGTTTGATTTTAATGACGTGATAGCAGTCTTCTAGCATTTGAAGGGTGCCACAAAGAAAAGGGAGGGGGGCGATTTATTTATTTTCCAAAGCACCAGAAGGCAAGACAAAGAAACAATGGATGGAAACTAAACTGGGCATGGCTAGTGAAGAGAAGGACCAAGGGAGACAGGATAGCTGCCTTCCAATATTTGAGGTGCTGCCACAGAGAGGAGGAAGGGGGTCAAGCTATTTTCCAAAGCACCCGAAGGCCAGACAAGGAATAATGGATGGAAACTGATCAAGGAGAGATTCAACCTAGAAATAAGGAGGAATTTCCTGACAGAGAGAGCTATCAACCCATGGAACAGAAGTTGCCTTCGGAAGTTGTGAGAGCTTCATCCCTGGAAGCTTTCAAGAAGAGTCTGGACTGCCATCTGTCAGAAATGGTGTAGGGTCTCCTGCTTGAGTGGGGGGTTGGACTAGATGACCTCCAAGGTCCCTTCCGACTCTATTCTATTCTAATCCAGGAAATTTGTATGGCACACGACACTCAAAGGCTCTGGGCAGCTCACCGCAATCATCGAAAAGACATCGCCATAAAAATCAATAAAGCATCAAAAATATTTTCCGGTCCTCGCCAAAAGCTCAATGCCCTGTTTGGTCAGTGATCAGCGATGAGGCTTCTGCGGTGAGGAAAGAATGATTCTTTCTGGTTGCAATCTTTCGTCAAATCCCCGGATGAGTGAAAAACCTTTAATTGTTTCAAGGAGGAGTTTAATTCCCCGATTAAATCCCAACATTTTTGCAATGTTGAAACGTAGCTCGGGTGGAGACAGACTGAAAGAGAGAAAGAGGTCGGTCAAAAGATGGAGGTGTTCTTTTTGCTGTTGTGAAGGAAGTAACTACGCACAGAGGTGTGGTAACAACGTCAATCATACCTAATCGTTCATCCCCCCAGAATTCGTGAAAAGCAAAGCCTTCCTTTAAATACAAGTGTTTATCAAAAAGTCGACATCGTTGTCAAGCTTCGTCCCTTTAAGATCGGTGGACGTCAACTCCCAGAATTCCCCAGCCAGCGTGGACTTCTGGGAGTTATCCAGACCTCTTTCAAGTGGCCAGCATCAAGAAACAGCGATTAAGTTCTCACCCAAAACCCTAGATCGAAGTTTCTGTTTCTAGGTGGACTTCAACTCCCAGAATTCCCCAGCCAGCATGGAATCCTGGGAGTTGAAGTCCACAGATCTTCCTTGTTTGCATAAAGGTAAAGGTTCCCCTCGTACATATGTGCTAGTCGTTCCCGACTCTAGGGGGCGGTGCTCATCTCCGTTTCAAAGCCAAAGAGCCAGCGCTGTCCGAAGACGTCTCCGTGGTCATGCGGCCAGCGTGACTCAACGCCAAAGGCCCACGGAACGCTGTTCCCTTCCCACCAAAGGTGGTCCCTATTTTTCTACTTGCATTTTTTTTTACGTGCTTTCGAACTGCTAGGTTGGCAGAAGCTGGGACAAGTCACGGGAGCTCACTCCGTTACGCGGCACTAAGGGATTCGAACTGCCGACCTTTTGATCGACAAGCTCAGCGTCTTAGCCCCTGAGCCACAGCGTCCCTGTTTGCATACAGGATGTCATATATAGGTCACCCACAAAAAAAAAAAAAAGAATGTATTAAACATTGTTTGTGTTTTGACCTCAATCCAGAGCTTTGGGAAGTTAGGAAAACACAACAACAACAGAATAACAAAGTTGGAAGGGACCTTGTAGGTCATCTAGTCCAACCCCCCCACCCAAGCAGGAGACCCTACACCATTTCTGACAGATGGCAGTCCAGTCTCTTCTTGAAAGCTTCCAGTGATGAAGCGCCCATAACTTCTGAAGGCAAGCCGGTGTCTTGACATATTTCTGATTCTCTAATGTTAACCCTTTCTGTTCCCTACAGGACGCACGATTTGCCACACCAGCCCCCTCTCAGCCCTCCTGAGCCCCCTGGAAGAAGCGAACAATTTCCCCCTCTATCCGAACCACATCCCCACCAGCCTCTTGCAAAAATGCTTGCTGACCGCCGGATCGGCCTTCATGTCTCTCTACAACCCCTATCGTCACGGTGAGCTGGGGGTTGTGGTTTTTGCGGCTACTTTGAAGATCTCCACACACACACTCCAGCTACCTGCCCTGATGGTTTACAGCCTGGTCTAGTTATATTGCAAATTCTGTACAGGTAGTCGTCCGTTTACAATCACAAAATGCTAAGCAAGAGAGCTAAGCGAGCAGCGGCCGATTTTACTGCGCTGTTCTCGCCTTCTCTCCACTCTCTGTGCTCGAGGATCAGGAGGGGATGGTTCTTGCTCATCTCCTGAGCTCTGTCTCATGTTCACTGCTTAGCTTTTCTTGGTCATCCTGCCCCACTTCCTGCCTACAAGCTGCCCCAAACCTGAAAGGCCCTGACCTGACTAGGCTGACTTTTTCCCATTTTCCTCTTAAGCCAACAAAGCCGCACCTCGATTTCCCTCGGCTCAATTTCCAGCTCGTCTTCCTCCACAGATTCAGGCTCTTGACCGGGGCATGACAAGCATTATGAAGTGGTATATAAGTCTTAAATGCTATTGGTATTACGTTTTTGTGTTGTATCACTCTCTCTCCTTTTTCTTCCTTTCTTCCTTCCTCCTTCCAGATATGATAGCTGTCCTTGGAGAGACAACGGGTCCAATAGCTTTACAGAATCTCTGGGAACAGATGAAGAGGGACCCAGAAGGAAGACAGGTCCTACTGTAAGTGGAAACCCCCTCCCCTCTTTTCTTTTAGCCTGCAGCCTGGACAAATGAATGATTTTGAGGAGATAAATCTAAAACCCCACCTGTGTAAATTAGTGAACACATTTTCACTACAGTACTATGTATGTATGTATAATACATACATAGGATTGTATACAATACTATGTATGTATGTACCGCGTTTCCCCGAAAATAAGACCCTGTCTTATATTTTTTTTTGAACCCTGAAATAAACCTTATTTTCGGGGAGGTCTTATTATTTTGGGGCGCGTGGAGTAAGATGGGGCTCCTCTTGCCGTCTTACCTGATTTCCAGCTCTGCGTTTGTTTATTTATTTATTTATTTATTTATTTATTTATTATATTTCTATACCGCCTTTCTCTCGTAGGACTCAAGGCGGTATACAGTCAAGAAAAATATACATACACAAACATCATAAAATTGCTAATTAAAATTATTATTATAACATAGTTTGGCCCAATTAAATAGAACCTAAAATAGGTTTAAATATTTTCGGAGAGGGCTTATTTTAGCACATGTGCTCAAAAGCCTGATTGGGCTTATTATCAGGGGATGCCTTATTTTCGGGGAAATGGTATGTGTGTGTATATATATATATGTGTGTGTGTATAGTTAATATTTCGGGTTTCTTCCCGTGTAATTGTGGATATATCCCTAAAAGGGTAGAAGCGACGTTTCGGCAGAATCCCATCTGCCATCAACAGGCTTATGCCAGTAGTCATTGTGCAAAATGACTACTGGCATAAGCCTGATGATGGCAGATGGGATTCTGCCGAAACGTCGCTTCTACCCTTTTAGGGATATATCCACAATTACACGGGAAGAAACCCGAAATATTAACTATACACACATACATACCCGTGAAAACTTACATAAACAAATATATATATATATATACACAATATGGAGAGAGAGAGACAGACACACAGAGAGAGAGAGAGAGAGAGAGAGAGGCAGAGAGAGAGAGTCATAGACACGGTGGCTCAGTGGCTAAGATGTTAAACTTATATCGATCGAAAGGCCGGCAGTTCAGCGGTTCGAATCCCTAGCGCCGCGTAACGGAGTGAGCTCCCGTGACTTGTCCCAGCTTCTGCCAATCTAGCAGTTCGAAAGCACTTAAAAAATGCAAGTAGAAAAATAGGGACCACCTTTGGTGGGAAGGTAAGAGCGTTCCGTGCACCTTTAATTGTGGTCATAGGTCGAGGTCTACCGGTACTCTTGGGGGCAGAAAGCTGAGTTTATTTACCGTACTTTTCGGAGTATAAGACACACTTTCCCCCCCCCCCCTAAAAAAGGTTGAAAATTTGGGTGTGTCTTATACTCCAAATGTAACCCCGCCCACCCGCTGGCCCCCCTCCTTCGGCCTCCTCTTCCTGGTTGCAGACAATGGCTTGTGTTTTTGAGCTCTGCGCGTTGCATTTTCAGCCTTTAAACTCTCCATCGGAGAGCCCTTCACGGCTGTGGGGAATCACCAAAGCCCATCGCCACCAATCGCCACCCGAAAACGGGACGCGTCTGGAGGCTGAAAGCGCGACGTGCGGTGCCCAAGGGGTCAGCAACTCGCGGCTCTGGAGCCGCATGTAGCTCTTTCATCCGTCCATTTGTGTATCCAATGTCCATTTTCACGAGCTGAGCTGCCGCCTTCAATTCCGTTGGTTTCCTTCGCAGAGAACGGCCTCGGATCCGCCTTTCCACCCTGGATGTAGCTGGACTTCGGGGGCTTCCCGACGGGACCTTCGGCCGAGAATACATTCGTTTTTTGGATAATAATGTGGGTACTGTGACAACATAGCTTTCAAAGAGCGTTTGTCCTACGATGCATTGTGAATTTCTGTTTTCGTTTGCAAAGCTAATGGGGGCGGGGGAGGTCTTTGGGGCCCTCTGAGCTTGGTTGTTTTCTTAAAGACGTCTCATGACCCAGCTAGGGAACATCATCAGTGCTAGAAGGGAGGAGGAGGAGGAATGTGGGGTCCTTGATGCTCTCTGAGCTTGGTGGTTTTCTTGCAGACGTCTCATGACCCAAACTAGGGAACATCATCAGTGCTGGAAGAGAGAGGGGGTTTCTCTCTCTCCCACTTCTGGCACTAGTGAAGTTACCTAGTTGGGTAATGAAACTTCTGCAGGGAAAAAAAACCCAGGTCAGGGAGCTCCAGGGATCCCACAATAAATACCGTACTTCACATCCCTTTCGTGCGAAACTTGTTTCGATGTTGTCGAGAACTGCAACAGCAGCAGCAAAAACAGCACCGAGAAGGCCCATAGCCTGGGGACCCCAAATCCAGCTGTTGCGGTTTCATCTGATGGCGGTTAAAATCAAGATGCGTTGGAGTCATGTGCGGTCCACCATTATTTCCATTTGTAACGATAGTTAATTTTGCCAAATTGCCTTGATGGGAAACTTCCATTCGCAGCCACTAGATGGCACTGTAACCCCACATTTGAGAAACGAGCCACTGGTAGCAAAAAAAAAATACAGAATAGCAGAATTGGAAAGAGATTTGGAGGTCATCTAATCCAACCCCCTGCTCAAGCAGGAAATCTGTATCATTCCGGACAAATGGCTGTCCAGTCTCTTCTTGAAAAGCTCCAGGGATGGAAAACACACAATGTATGGAGGCAGCCATTCCACTGATTAATTTTTCCATGTGAGGAAATTTCTTCTGGGTCCGCGAGGGCGAACCTATGGCACGCGTACCACAGGTGGCACGTGGAGCCATATCTGTGGGCATGCGAGCGTTGCTCTAGCTTGGCTCTAGCACGCATGCATGCATGTGCGCGCCGGCCAGCTGATTTTTGGGCTGTCCAGGCCCACCGGAAGTTGGGAAATGGGCCGTTTCTGGCCTTCGGAGGGTGGGGAAGGCTATTTTTGCCCTCCCCAGGCGCCAAGAAAACCCCTGGAGCCTGGGGAGGGTGAAAAAACAGGCCTACCGGGCCCAGCAGTAACCTTTTTGCCGTTACGTGCCAAAAGCGGGGGGGAGGGCACGGGGGCATTGAATTATAGGTTTGGGCATGCATGCACACACGCAACCCCCATCACTGGGGGTTCTAGGTTCTAGTTCTAGGTTGGATCTCTCGTTAAGGATTTTCTACCTGTTATTTCTAGTCCTGTTTTGGGGAATAAGAATTCCCGCTTCTCTGGAATAACCCCTCAACTGTGCTGAAATCAAGTTTCCCAAATATCGAAGGCTCCCAAGGTTAACACAGATTCGAATTACAACCTAGTTTTATTTATCGGTAGTTTTATTTAAGGTATTTATAAAACAAATAAGCCCAGCCCTGTGGAATGAACTGCCCCCCGGAAACGCGTAAGATCTCCGACCTCCGGGTATTTCGCTGTGCACTCAAGAGACCCTGTTGTTCCGCCAGGCCGGGCTATCAACATAATAATTTTAACTTGGGTGTTTTAAGTTTCTGGGGTTTTAAACTGAGCCGGATTTATTTAATAATTTTAAATAATTTTAATTGATGTTTGTCTTGTGCTTTTAATCGGCTGTACACCGCCCTGAGTCCTTCGGGAGAAGGGCGGTATAGAAATAAAATTATTATTATTATTATTATTTATTTATTTATCTATTTATCTATCTATCTCTATCTATCTATCATATCCATCCATCCATCGATCGTCTATCTATCTATCTATCTATCATATCCATCCATCCATTGATCATCTATCTATCTCTCTCTCTCTCTCTCTCTCTATCTATCTATCTATCTATCTCTATCTCACTCTCTCTTTCTCTCTCTCTCTCTCTCTCTATATATATATATATATATCATATCCATCCATCCATCGATCATCTATCTATCTATCTATCTATCTATCTATCTATCTATCTATCTATTTCTATCTATCTATCTATCTCTATCTATCATATCCATCCATCCATCGATCATCTATCTATCTATCTATCTATCTATCTATCTATCTATCTATCTCTATCTATCTATCTATCTATCTATCTATCTATCTATCTATCTCTATCTATCTCACTCTCTTTCTCTCTCTCTCTCTCTCTCTCTCTCTCTCTATATATATATATATATATATATCATATCCATCCATCCATCGATCATCTATCTATCTCTCTATCTCTCTCTCTCTCTCTCTCTCTCTCTCTCTCTCTCTCTCTCTCTCTCTCTCTCTCTCTATCTATCTATCTATCTTGACCAGAAACTCCTAAGTGAGATTTGGGGGTTCTCCGAACTGCACAGAATCTTAGCTAGAGGTTCTCCCGAACCCCTGCGAACCCCCCCACCCCTGTCTAGGGCCTTCCCTATCTAGGAAATTTAACATTTGCTTTTCATTGCTTTTTAATTTCCCGACGGGCAGAGGGTTTCTCCAGACACGAGGATGCCAGCCCGGTTCATAGACGACGAAGATCTGGCCTACGTCATCCAGCGATACCGGGAAGTCCACGATCTGCTTCACACCCTCCTCGGCATGCCTACCAACATGCTTGGTGAGTTGTCTTTAACAGCCAGGGGGTACGTCTTGCGGTCGTCATGCCATCATGGGGGGTTCGGGGAGGCCTGAGCTGCAGGGGCGCGAGAGGCGGGAGCTGAGAAGGATCACGTTCCTGCTTGAGGTCGATGTTCGCCAAAACTGGAAAATGAGACCGGGGGTGTTCAGGGTTGGATTAAAATTCTCAGTCTGGGGGTGATTTTCATTTGCAGAAGGAGGCAGGGCTTTTCTAGAGAAGGGTTTTATTGTGTCACTACTCTGGAAATGTCAATTGTCTGCCCTCTATAAACACGTGTGAGGTTCTACTTCTCCCAATTCTTATCAAAATCTTTGGATCTTCCCATTTCTTTCTCTTTCCTTTCCCCTTTTTCCCTTTCCCCTTTTCCCCCTTTCCTTTCCTTTCCTTTCTTTTCTTTTCCTTTCCTTTCTTTTTTCCTTTCCTTTTCTTTCCATCCTCTCATTTCCAATTCCTTCCTTCCTTCCTTCAATTCATTCTTTCCTTTCCTTCCTCCGTCTTATTTCCAAGTCCTTCCTTCCTTCCTTCCTTCCTTCCTTCATTTTTCCTTTCCTTTCCAACTCCTTCCTTCCTTCCTTCCTTCCTTCCTTCCTTCCTTCCTTCCTTTATTCACTCATTTTTTTCCTTTCCTTTCCTTTTTCCTTTCCTTTCTCTTGTTTCCAACTCCTTCCTTCCTCCCTTCCCTTTCCCCTTTTTCCTTTCCTTTCCTCCTCCCTACTCCTCCACTTCATTCCTTCTGGAAACATCCAGCCTCCATGCCATCAAACAGGTGATTGAATGACCTTCCTCCTTAATTCCCAACGAGTGTATGAACGATGTAGCTTTATAATTGCTCCAACCGCAAGAGCTGTTCACCCTTCCCTTTTGGAAAAAAAAAAAAACTGCTGATGGACCGCAGATAACGCGAGGCCGAGGGTGTTGAAATTCGGGCACGGCCAACCTTTAGCCTATTTTCAGGCTCTGCCCAAGGTTGTGATTCACTGGGATTTTTCAAAGCAAAAAAAAAAAAAAGGCCACGTTGTTTTTCCAAACCACCTTTTGAGCAATCCAGGCTGAGTGTGAAGCAACAAATCTTTGCATTTTTAAAGTGGTGGAGAGGATGAATCACTCCCTGGTCTCTCTCGTAGCAGCAGCCTGGCGAAGGGATTCCGATATGCCTTATTTTTAGATCAACGGGGGCTGAGATATTTGCCCTTCTACATACATTCCCTTTCTCTTTCCATTAGGTGGGCATTTTCTCTGGAAACCCCCCTCCCCCAGTTTCGTTTCTCCCTCCGTATCTCCCCCCCCCGGAGATACGGAGGATCCCGGATCCGCGCAGCTTCCCTCGCGCGCTCAAGACTTTCTTATTTCATCAAGCTGGCCTGGCCTAAATCTTTTTCCCCTTTTAAATGTAAATTTTAATTTGTTTTTAAATTATTGGGTATTTTAAATTTGTCTCAGACAAATTATTTAATTCGTTTTTATTCTGTTTTAAATTTTTGTATTTATGTGTTTTATTCTGTGGCTGTTCACCGCCCTGAGTCCTTCGGGAGTAGGGCGGTATATAAATCCAATAAAAACAAAAAAACAAAACAAAAAAATTCAGCCACTTAAAGACAAATCCTCTAAGGCAGGGGTCTCCAACCTTGGCAACTTTAAGACTTGTGGACTTCAGCTCCCAGAATTCTTCAGCCAGCTTTGCTCACATGTGGACTTCAGATCCCAGAATTCCTCAGCCAGGTTTGCTGATTCATGGACTTCAGATCCCAGAATTCCTCAGCCAGCTTTGCTGATTCATGGACTTCAGCTCCCAGAATTCCTCAGCCAGCTTTGCTGATTCATGGACTTCAGCTCCCAGAATTCCTCAGCCAGCTTTGCTGACTTGTGGACTTCAGCTCCCAGAATTCCTCAGCCAGCTTTGCTGACTTGTGAACCTCAACTCCCAGAATTCCTCAGTCAGCTTTGCTGACTCGTGGACTTCAGATCCCAGAATTCCTCAGCCAGCTTTGCTGCCTCGTGGACTAAACGAACTGTTGTAAGGCGAGGACTTCCTGTGCGTCTCTCCTCTGGCAATCCAGGCCACAGAACCCAAATCTCAAAAGCATGTTGTTTCCTCCTTATCCCTAAAAAAAAAGATAAGGCAAAGTCTTAAAAGTTTCTTTCTGATGTTTTTCTTCCTGTGCTGGGTGCAAGCCACGTTTCTCTAATTCTCTAATGGCTCCTCCGAGATGGCTCCCTGATTTTCTTGCTTCTCTGATGCTCTTTCTTAGGGGAAGTGGTGGTCAAGTGGTTTGAGGCTGTCCAGACTGGCCTGCCCATGTGCATTCTGGGAGCCCTCTTCGGTCCTTTACGCCTAAATACCAGGTCAGTCGAGAGTTTTATCAACGCAAGCTTGCTGGCTGGCATATCTTCCAATTGAAATCATGGCCCTGATACTCATTGTTACACATACACACACCCATTGCATTGGTGTGAAGCTTGGGTGAAACTTTTCTCCTTGCTTGATCGTTTGGGTTTGCTAATTTGCTCCTTGAAAATGATTGCCTTGCCTTTTGCAAGGTGTCAGCAGCTGCCCTAACTTCTAATTATCGTTTTTGGCTTAATCTTTAAAAAGAAAAAAATCCGAGAAGATTAAAAGGGTGCACAAAAGACGGGAATTGCAAAAGTCTTTATAAAGATCTTGTTTTTGGTCCAAAAGCTTCCTTAATAAGGAATGTCCCCAATATACGAAGAAGTTTTGTGTCTTCTTTTCTCTTTGGGAGTTTCTGCAGCTGTACAATTCACGCAAAAAGCATAAGAATTTATCGGGCACTGCTTTGTTAGCAGCGGGTAAAAACTCCTTTGTAAGATCGTAGCAGCTATACAGTCGGTGGGAAAAGTCAGTTAAACAGAGGAAAGGATATTGTGTGATGTTTCTTTAAACTATCCAGGCTTAAAAACAACCTGGGGAAATAGACTAGAGAAATCCGATGCCTAAATTTTAATACAGGGCTCTGTTAAATCGCTAGGATTAAATTGGATTAAACAAGACACCACCTGTTAAGACAACTTTATATAGGTCGGATCTCCGGAAGCGAAGAAAACCTTTTGAGTCTCAAAATGCAGCAGCTTTTTAATCTTTATTTTCTACTTTCCCCCACCCCCTCTATTTTAAATAAATAAAATAAATCGTTTTCCCGTTTTTATTTCCTTCCTTTTCCCCCCACCTTCCCAGAAAGTGGCACCTTTTGACCGCGGAGCTCATCCCGTGGGCCGTTGAGAGCGGACAAAACGCAACCTGCATCTTGAATTTTTATTACGAGAAACGTTGGGAGCAAACGGTAGAATCACTTCGCCGTGAAATCGGCATTCTGCCGCCTCCTGGGATTCAGGTTTGAGCTTCCACGGCTGAAACAGGAGACCACCTGACGGAATCAACCGGATTTCAGGAAACCCCAGAATTAAATTCTGGAAATTAAACCCTCCGGCGAAGCTTAGGATGGTTTGGGATCCCGTCGTCTTCATCAGTGGCCCCGTCCCCAACTTCTTTTTCTTCGGCCTGTAAAACTTTTAAAAGAAAGTTTAAAAGGAAAAAAACAAAACAAAAAAAAAAACATTCATACAAAACTCAGAAATATTGCAACCTCGACAATAATAAATGGAGAAGATATTGATGGTACCCTTTGCGGGAAAAGATTGAAACGATGAAAACAGCTGTTGAAATTAGATCTCGGCTCCTAAGATACGTAGAGTTTTGGATTTTTTTTTTTTTTATGGCTGAGTTTTCACAAGCCATAAATGGATAACGTCTCTTAGCATGTTGTTCGTTCTCGCAAGCCCCCTTTGTGGGTTTGGATCGGAGAGTGTAGGATGCCCTTCAAAGCCTCACCTCAACCAGAGGTGGTATTTCGCCGGTTTAGACCGGTTCGCCCGAACCGGTAGCGGAAATTGCGGGTAGCTCTATGCCAGTGGTCTGCAACCTTAAACACTCAAAGAGCCATTTGGACCCGTTTCCCACATAAAAGAAAACACCGGAAGCCACAAAACCCTTCCCGTGCCTGACTATTTTTTGAGCAGCCACAAAACTAGCATATGTAGTAGAATTAAACGTTCTGTTTTCTTCTGAAACTTTTATTTTCTTGGATTTATCCATGGTTGGCCTACCGGAGGTTGAAAAGCTCAATAAATCGCGTGCCAGCGGGTGTCGCACATTGGCAGTTGTGACGCATATTTTGAGTGACGGAGCCGCAGCAGAGGGGTGAAAGAGCCACATGTGGCTCCAGAGCCCCAGATTGCTGATTCCTGCTCATTGTTATCCTATTTAGGCACGTTTTTTAGCCGCGCGCCTGCGTGCAAGCCACACCCGCAAGCAAAGCTCGTGCGCGGAAGGCCGCGCACATGCATGGACGAGCGCGAGCACGGTCACATTTGCGAACCGGTAGGGGAGGTAAGTGAATACCATCCCTGCCTCCAACCCATCGATCCTGAATCTTTTCCAATGATTTTCATCCCTTCTTGTCGCTCAAACCCCAATGAAGATTTATTTTGATGCCCAGCCTAGAAAAGGATAGAAAAATGATCTTATTTCTGCCTCGAGTTGTTTACAAGAAATCCCCTCCATAGAGCAGATGGAAGTGATAAATTGGATTACACAAGTCCTTGTATCGCAGGGCAGGTACGAATATGCAGAGCTAATCACCTGCGTCTTAACCGGGTGTATTTTACTCTTTACATTCTCGATGGGGTGGCGATACTTCGTAGATTTTTATCTTACGTTCCGGGGTTTCCGGTTCCTTTAAAATACCCTGTGTGTCCCGAACCTTCTCCTTAAATATCTTTATATATGGCTTCTCATTCCGGTTTTTAAATAAAGTTTGTGAAATGGTTTCTGTGTTTTTAAACGGTGGTTTGTACATGCCCGGTTCACACAACCGTACCTAAGCCAACAACATGGCTTGTTTGTTGCGAATCATTCAGCATTGGTGCTTCGTTCAACAAACCACGGTTTAATAAATAATGGGCTAACCACTGTGAGCTCAACGTCCCGTTTTGTTACGAATGATCTTGCTAACCATGGTTTATATTCACGGGAAATGTATCTCTATATATTTTTACAGACGTTAAAAGATCGTCTAAATTCAAACACCGGGCTAAAAAAAAAAAACGGGTTCGAAGCCAGCCATGGTGGCTTGTAATCCTTGCTTGTACGATTTTGTTACGTTTTGGGGAACTCAGCCAATTCATGGGAAATATATCTATATATATTTTTACAGACGTTAAAAGATCGTCTAAATTCAAACACCGGGCTAAAAAAAAAAAAAAGGGTTCGAAGCTAGCCATGGTGGCTTGTAATCCTTGCTTGTACGATTTTGTTACATTTTGGGGAACTCAGCCAATTTATGGGAAATATATCTATATATATTTTTACAGACGTTAAAAGATCGTCTAAATTCAAACACCGGGCTAAAAAAAAAAAAAGGGTTCGAAGCTAGCCATGGTGGCTTGTAATCCTTGCTTGTACGATTTTGTTACATTTTGGGGAACTCAGCCAATTGGGGATTTATTCAGCAACCAACTTTGGCTTAGTGGGACAAAGATAACTTTATTGTAATAAATATTTTGGTGAGCGTGAGGAGGGAAGCACATTTTTTTCCCCTGGGAGAATGAATACAACGTTTAGGCATTCCAGTCAGGGAGGAATCTTATTATATATTCCTAACTTAGATAAGATTTTAAAAAAACAACTATGCAAAATACTTGAACAGAAGGGCCATAATTAGAACAATTAACGAGTGGAACAACTTGCCTCCAGAAGTTGCGAATGCTCCCAACGCTGGAAGTTTTTAAGAAGATGTTGGATAACCATTTGTCTGAAGTGGTGTAGGGTTTCCTGCCTAAGCAGGGGGTTGGACTAGAAGACCTCCAAGGTCCCTTCCAACTCTGTAATTCTAAATTACATGGAAACAGTTGAAACAGTTTCCCCTTATAGCAAAAGCAATGACAGGTAGTCCTCAATTTACGACCACAATTGAGCCTATGATTTATGTTGCTAAGGGAGGAATCTGTTGAGCGAGCTTTGCTCCGTTTTACGACTGTCCTCGCCTCGTTCGTTGTTAAGCGAATCCCTACACTTGTTAAATCAGTAACCCGGTTGTTAAGGGAATCTGGCTTCCCCATTGAATTGACTTGTCAGAAGGTCGCAAAAAGAGGATCGTGTGACTTCGGGATACGAGGCAGTAAGTATGAACCAGTTCTCAGGTATCCAAATGAAAGTCACGTCACCGTGGGGATGCTGCAACGGTCATAAGTGTGAAAAGGAAGGAAGGAAAGGAAATCAGGAGGAGGAAGGAAGGAAGGAAGGAAGGAAAGGTGAAATCAGGAGGAGGGAGGAAGGAAGGAAAGGTGAAATAAGGAGAAGGAAAGAAGGAAAGGTGAAATCAGGAGAAGGGAGGAAGGAAGGAAGGAAAGGTGAAATCAGGAGGAGGTAGGAAGGAAGGAAAGGTGAAATCAGGAGGGAGGAAGGGAGGAAAGGTGAAATCAGAGGAGGGAGGAAGGAAGGAAAGGTGAAATCAGGAGGAGGTAGGAAGGAAAGGTGAAATCAGAGGAGGGAGGAAGGAAGGAAAGGTGAAATCAGGAGGAGGTAGGAAGGAAGGAAGGAAAGGAAATCAGGAGGAGGAAGGAAGGAAGGAAAGGTGAAATCAGGAGGAGGGAGGAAGGAAGGAAAGGTGAAATCAGGAGGAGGAAGGAAGGAAGGAAGGAAAGGTGAAATCAGGAGGAGGAGGTAGGAAGGAAAGGAAATCAGGAGGAAGAAGGAAAAGTGAAATCAGGAGGGAGGAAGGAAGGAAAGGTGAAATCAGAGGAGGGAGGAAGGAAGGAAAGGTGAAATCAGGAGGAGGGAGGAAGGAAAGGTGAAATCAGGAGGGAGGGAGGAAGGAAGGAAAGGTGAAATCAGGAGGAGGTAGGAAGGAAGGAAGGAAAGGTGAAATCAGGAGGAGGGAGGAAGGAAGGAAAGGTGAAATCAGGAGGAGGGAGGAAGGAAGGAAGGAAGGAAAAGTGAAATCAGGAGGAGGTAGGAAGAAAGGTGAAATCAGGAGGAGGTAGGAAGGAAGGAAGGAAGGAAGGAAGATAGCAATAGCCCTTAGACTTATATACCGCTTCACAGTGCTTTCCAGCCCTCTCTAAGCGGTTTACAGAGTCAGCCTCTTGCCCCCAACAATCTGGGTCCTCATTTGACCCACCTCGGAAGGACAGAAGGCTGAGTCAACCTTGAGCCTGGTGAGATTCGAACTGCCCAATTGCAGGCAGCCGGCAGTCAGCAGAAGGAGCCTGCAGTACCGTACTCTAACCACTGCGCCACCGCGGCGCACTTGAGAGCTGTCTTCCAGTATTTGAGGGGCTGCCCCAAAGAAGTGGGGGGGCAATAAGTTGGAAAATCAACTTATTTTCCAAAGCCCCAGAAGGCAGGACAAGAAACAAGGGATGGAAACTGATCCAGGAGAGAAGCAACCTGGAATTCAGGAGAAACTTCCTAACAGCGAGGACAATGAACCAGTGGAACAGCCCGCCACCAGAAGTGGTGGATCACTGGAGGTTTTAAGAAGTGACTGGACAGTCACTTGTCTGGAATGGTATAGGATCTCCTGCTTGAGCAGGGGGCTGGACTAGAAGACCTCCAGGGTCCCTTCCAGCTCTATTCCGGTTGCTTGATTGAACCAGCGGAACTGCTTGCCACCAGAAGTTGCAATGCAACCCACCTCGTCCTTTTTTTGGGGGGGGGGGGTGTTTAACTCCGGGGAGGCGAAAGGGAGGAAGCAAAGAAAGTGGGGGGGGTGGGGGGTGATCAGAAGGACTTGACTTCCCTCCTCTCTCTCTCTTCCCCCTCCCGTGAGAAAGCGCGCAGGCGTGGGAGAAAACTTTTCCAAAAGTTTTTTTTTTTTCTCCTCCTCCCAAAAAGTTCTTTCCAAAAGCGGCTCTTTTTTTTCTTTCTTTCTTTCTTTCTTTCTTTTTTTTTAAAAAAATGCTGCCAGGGGGAAAAAAAAGTGCGACTCTGGTGGGACTCGAACCCACAACCTTTGAATGACTCCGTCCCAGCCATTGATCTAGAAGTCCAATGCGCTATCCATTGCGCCACAGAGCCCTACGCGCTCTCGCAGCGCAGCCTGCCCGCCCTCTGCTCCGGCCCATAAGCCCCGGCGGAGCGGCTTTCCACCCCGTTCCCCATCCGGCCCTTGCTTTGCATTGGCCTCGCAGGGGTGGGGGGGGGGCGTCCCCCGCCCGCGCCCCCCTCCTCTTTTGCAGAGGGAGGGTCTCCCCCGACCCCAAAGGCGTGGCCCCCTCCCCTCCGCTGCTTTTTCGCGTGCCACTTGGCCGGGTAGTGTGTGTGCATTGGGCGTTGCACGGGGGCCAAGCCCTGGGCGGGGGTCTTTGGGGAGGGGGCTTCTCTTCCCCCTCCTTCTCCCGGGCGATTCTGCAGCGCCCCGCCAACTCCGGAACAATTCGCAGAGGGAGACAGAGAGAGAGAGAGAGAGAGAAAGAAAGAAAGAAAGAAAGAGAGAGAGAGAGAGAGAGAGAGAGAAAGGAAGGAAGGAAGGGGAGAGAGAGAATAGGGAGAGAGAGAGAGAGAGAGAAAGAAAGGAGAGAGAGAATAGGGGGAGAGAGAGAGAAAGAAAAAGAAAGAAAAGAAAGGAGAGGGAGAGAGAGAGAGAAAGAAAGAAAGAAAGGAGAGAGAAAGAGAGAGAAAGAAAGAGGGGAGAGAGAGAGAGAATGGGGGAGAGAAAAAAAGAAAGAGGAGGGGGAGAGAGAGAGAGAAAGAAGGAGAGAGAGAGAGAATAGGGGGAAAGAGAATAGGGGGAGAGAGAGAGAAAGAAAGAGGAGAGAGAAAGAGAGAGAGAAAGAAAGAGGGGAGAGAGAGAGAATGGGGGAGAGAAAAAAGAAAGAGGAGGGGGAGAGAGAGAGAGAAAGAAGGAGAGAGAGAGAATAGAGGGAAAGAGATTAGGGGAGAGAGAGAGAGAAAGAAAGAAAGAAGGAGAGAGAATAGGAGAGAGAGAGAGAGAGAAAGAAGGAGAGAGAGAATAGGGGGAAAGAGATTAGGGGGAGAAAGAAAGAAAGAAAGAGGAGGGGGAGAGAGAGCAAGGAAAGAGAGAGGGAGAAAGACAGCGAACGAGAGAAAGAAAGAAGGAAGGAAAGAAGGAAAGAAAGAAAGAAAGGAGAGAGAGAGAATAGGGGGAGAGAGAGGAAAGAGAGGGAGAGAGCAAGGAAAGAGAGGGAGAAAGAGAGCGAGCGAGAGAAAGAAGGAAGGAAGGAAGAAGGCAAGAAAAGAAAGAAAGAAAAAGAAAGAAAGAAAGAAAGAGAAAGAAAGAAAAAGAGGGAGAGAGGAAAGAGAGAGAAAGAAAGAAAGAAAGAAAGAAAAAGAGAGAGAGAGGAAAGAGAAAGAAAGGAGAGAGAGAGAAGAAACGGAGCGATCCGATCCCCCCTCCCCCATCCCCCCTCCTTTTCCCACCAGGGTGTCGGGGGGGGGCTGGGAAAGCGGGGAAGGACTACAACTCCCGCCGCCCCTTGCGGGAGAAGGCGAGTGCGAGAGCGCCCCCTGGAGGGTCCTCTGAGCTCCGCCAAAGCGCCGAGAGAGCCCGGCGCGGCTTTTCCAGCGAGCATCCCTTCTCCGGCGGCTGCTTCGCAATTACGCCTCCGCCGCCGCCTCCCTTCCTTGCCCTTCGCATGGGGAAGGCTGGGCCAGGCAGGTGCAAGCCGGGACGGGAAGGCAAGAGACGCCGGTGGCTCAGCAGATTTGGGCTTTGCCAGCAGCTGCTGCTCCTGGAGGAGGAGGAGGAGGAGGAGGAGGAGGAAGAAGAAGCAGCGCCCGATCCTGAGCTTGGAGGCTGCTTGCCGCGCAGGGGCTGGACCGCAGCCCCTTGGCTTCCAAAGGGATGCGGGGAACGCCCGAGCCTGGTTGCAGGTGAGTGATGATGGGGCAGGGCTCAAGGAAGGAGGGGGGGTGTCCCTGCTGAAGGGGGTATATGATCATGGGGAACAAAAAAAGGGGGGGGGCTGCACCCCTCCCTTCAAGCCCACCCACCCACCCATCCATTCCACCCACCCTCTCCTATCTTCTCCTCCCCTCCTCTAATGAAATGCACCAATAGCAGCCAAGATTGTAGGGTTGGGGGAGGAGAGAGAGAGAAGAGGTCCCCCCCTTTACCCCCCCTCTTAGGAATTGGGGGTGGGGGTGGGGATAACCCAGTGGTCATCCCCCCCCCCACCAGCCTGGTTCTTCACCCCAAAACGAGACTCTCCTTCCTGGCTTGGGGAGGGGGCGGTTGTATTCTCCATCAGCCCCCCACCCCTCTCCAATGAGGGTGGGGTGGGGGTGTCTGCCAGACCCAGCTGGGGGGGGGCTGCAAGTGAAGAATGCAAACACCCCCCCCCCACGGCCCTTTCCAAGCATTGCAGCAAAATCCTTGGCCTGCTTTACTCGGAAGTAAAGCCCCCCCCACCCCAAAAATTGGGATGAGTATAGGAGGGGGGTGTCTCTTCCAGACCTCTTACGCCGTACGTGAGCTGGTGCCCCGCGTTGGTCTGCTTGTATGCCAAATGCAATAGGCAAGGAGTGTGTTTGTGGGTTTGCGGGTGCTTAATGCCCTGCCGTGTGTGCAGCTTTTGCCAACAAGTCCACAACAAGATTCGGGGGAAAAGGGGAAGGAGAAAAGGGACGAATAGGATGAGGAACGGGGAGCGGGGGTGCGGCCTTTCCCCCCCCACCTCCAATGGGTTTTAAATCATCTTTTAAGCCATCAAACGTGCAGATCAAGACGGCTGGACGAAGCTCTTCTCCGCCCCTGCAGTAGAAAATGCGGGGTGAGGTTGCAAAATAGAGCCCCTTCTCACCCACACCCCCAAAAACTCTGCCTTGCCAGCTTTTACTCCGCAGTCCTTCGGAGCGGCCCGGACTACAAAGCCCATCTTCTCCTTCCAGTTAGGGAGAGAGGTCGGTAATGAATGTTTACAGTTATAAAACAGGATTTATTCCTATCTGCATCGCTTCGGTGCCTTACTTGGAAGGGAGAATAACAGGGTTGGGAAGGGCACCTCGGAGGGCATCTAGTCTAACCCCCTGCTCAAGCAGGAAACGCCCCCTATCCCATATAAACGGCTGTCCAGCTTCTTTAAAACCTCCAGCGATTTAAAATGGACATTTCCCTTCCTCCCTTCCTCCGCCCCCAACAATGATTTCTTTAAAAAAAATAATAATAATTGGCACAATGCAAAGAGTGGGAAGGTCTTAGCCAACACACTTCAATATTTCAAATCACGTTTTACAAGTTTTCTGGGCCATTCCGCCTCTCGTACTTCCGATTTTTCCGCCTGTTGGAAGCTGAAACTTTGCTTCGGCTTTTGCAAGGTCAGAGAGAGAGGGGGGGGGTGGTTGGGTTGGGGGTTTTCTTCCTTCTTATTTGGCGATGTGATGAGAGATAAAACGGTCATAAGTTTTTTTTAAAAAAGCCTCTGGAAATATCCCCTAAGATTTTTCCTGGTGAATCCATGCATAAACCAACATTATTTTTGAGGGTCAGGCAAGGCTAAAACGTTTGGACCCAGTTTGAATCGGGGGTCAAACTTGGCTCTGCCTGGTGGGTTTCAAAAGTTTTGGGGTAACAGGAAATCAGGATCAAACTTGATTCTGCCTGGTGGATTTCAAAAGTTTTGGGGTAACCCGAAATCGGGATCGAACTTGACTATGCCTGGTGGATTTCAAAAGTTTTGGGGTAACCCGAAATCGGGATCAAAGTTGACTCTGCCTGGTGGATTTCAAAAGTTTTGGGGTAACAGGAAATTGGGATCAAACTTGACTCTGCCTGATGGGTTTCAAAAGTTTTGGGGTAACAGGAAATCGGGATCGAACTTGGCTCTGCCTGATGGATTTCAAAAGTTTTGGGGTAACAGGAAATCGGTTCGAATTTGACTCTGCCTGGTGGATTTCAAAAGTTTTGGGGTAACCCAAAATTGGGATCAAACTTGACTCTGCCTGGTGGATTTCAAAAGTTTTGGGGTAACAGGAAATCGGGATCGAACTTGATTCTGCCTGGTGGATTTCAAAAGTTTTGGGGTAACAGGAAATCGGGATCAAACTTGACTCTGTCTTGTGGGTTTCAAAAGTTTTGGGGTAACCCGAAATCGGGATCAAACTTGACTCTGCCTGGTGGATTTCAAAAGTTTTGGGGTAACCCAAAATCGGGATCAAACTTGACTCTGCCTGGTGGATTTCAAAAGTTTTGGGGTAACCCGAAATCGGGATCAAAGTTGACTCTGCCTTGTGGGTTTCAAAAGTTTTGGGGTAACAGGAAATCGGGATCAAACTTGACTCTGCCTGGTGGGTTTCAAAAGTTTTGGGGTAACCCGAAATCAGGATCAAACTTGACTCTGCCTGGTGGGTTTCAAAAGTTTTGGGGTAACAGGAAATCAGGATCAAACTTGACTCTGCCTGGTGGGTTTCAAAAGTTTTGGGGTAACAGGAAATCAGGATCAAACTTGACTCTGCCTGGTGGGTTTCAAAAGTTTTGGGGTAACAGGAAATCAGGATCAAACTTGACTCTGCCTGGTGGGTTTCAAAAGTTTTGGGGTAACAGGAAATCGGGATCAAACTTGACTCTGCCTTGTGGGTTTCAAAAGTTTTGGGGTAACCCGAAATCGGGATCAAACTTGACTCTGCTTGGTGGATTTCAAAAGTTTTGGGGTAACAGGAAATCGGGATCAAACTTGACTTTGCCTGGTGGATTTCAAAAGTTTTGGGGTAACCCTGTCTGTGTGATGAATTTAAGGTCTCGTTGGATACGGGGGAAAACGAGCAGTTGTGTGAATTCAAAAAACTTTAGCTCCGTTAAAGGGGTTAGGAGGTTGTGTGAACGCAGCTGATAGTAAAAAAACGGTGATCCAGAAGATGGGTTGAGAGAGAAGGAAGGGAAATGCAATTACGCTGCTTGCCATTTTTTAAAAAAAAGAGAATTTTTTTTTTAATTTGATTTATATGCCGCCCTTCTCCGGAGACTCAGGGCGGCTTACAATGCGTTAAGCAATAGCCTTCATACTTTTGTATATTTATACAAAGTCAGCTTTTCTTTCTTTCCTTTCTTTCTTTCCTTCCTTCCTTCCTTCTTTCTCTTTCTTTCTCTTTCTTTTCTTCTTTTTTTAAATTTGATTTATATGCCGCCCTTCTCCGGAGACTCAGGGCGGTTTACAATGCGTTAAGCAATAGCCTTCATACTTTTGTATATTTATACAAAGTCAGCTTTTCTTTCTTTCCTTTCTTTCTTTCTTTCCTTCCTTCCTTCCTTCTTTCTCTTTCTTTCTCTTTCTTTTCTTCTTTTTTTAAATTTGATTTATATGCCGCCCTTCTCCGGAGACTCAGGGCGGCTTACAATGCGTTAAGCAATAGCCTTCATACTTTTGTATATTTATACAAAGTCAGCTTTTCTTTCTTTCCTTTCTTTCTTTCTTTCCTTCCTTCCTTCCTTCTTTCTCTTTCTTTCTCTTTCTTTTCTTCTTTTTTTTAATTTGATTTATATGCCGCCCTTCTCCGGAGACTCAGGGCGGCTTACAATGCGTTAAGCAATAGCCTTCATCCTTTTGTATATTTATACAAAGTCAGCTTATTGCCCCCACAAACTGGGTCCTCAATTTACCTACCTTAGAAAGGATGGAAGGCTGAGTCAACCTTGAGCCTTGGAGAGATTCAAACCAGCAGTAAATTGCAGGCAGCTGTGTTAATAACAGGGTGCTTAGACCACTGTACTATCAAGGCTCTTGATAGAATGCATTGATTAAGCATTTTAAAAGGGGGAACCGGCCTTCCTCGCAGTGAACATGCAGCAAATCCAGTTATTGTGTTATTGTGCCATCAAAGAGTTGGCAAGCCTTGTTGAGGGCATAATTTCTGCTTAGCCAAGTAGGGAGCTTTATGGAAAGGCCCGCGGGGGGAGGGGTGGGGGGTAAGGTTGCCCAAGAGCGAAACGCCACCGAAGGCGTGATGGGAAGGCTGAGCATCTAATGTGGGAGAGAAGGGCACGGCCCCGTTGTCAAAAGCAATCCTGGGAAAAAAAATAATAATAAAAATAAAAGGATGCTTCAGCTGAAAAATGAGACGCCTGGTTAGCATATGCAAAGGAAGGAAGGCTCTGCTCGCAATCCTCGAGCGTATTCGTGGAGGTAGCAGCAGAGGACGTGGTTACGGATTAGATCCTGAGGTGGCCTTCAAGAAGGAAGTTTTGGAAGGTCCAGCAAAGCTAAGACACCAGCCCTGGGCAAACAGGTAAGGGAGAGAGAGAGAGAAAGAGAGTTCAAAACTCACTAGAGATGGTGGGAACCATAGAGACGGGAGGGTAAATATTAGAGGAAAAATGAAGATCTTGGATGAGGAAAACTATCTTGAGGTTCCTCTTTCTGGGAGAGGGGAGGGAATGATTTCTAACTGCCATCCTCCCAGGTTTGGGTTCTCCCAAAGGTGCTTTTTTCAAAGGGCAACTGGGCTTTGGTTTTTCCTTGAAGACGTTTTGCTTCTCATCCAAGAAGCTTCTTCAGTTCTTCAGAAGGCAACTGGGCTTTGATTTTCTTTGAAGACGTTTTGCTTCTCATCCAAGAAGCTTCTTCAGTTCTCATCCAAGAAGCTTCTTCAGTCAGGACTGAAGAAGCTTCTTGGACGAGAAGCAAAAGAAAGGAAGAACAAAGTCCACTTGCCTTCTGAAGAACTGAAGAAGCTTCTTGGATGAGAAGCGAAACCTCTTCAAGGAAAAACAAAGTCCACTTGCCTTCTGAAGAACCGGAGAAGCTTCTTGGATGAGAAGCGAAATGTCTTCAAGGAAAAACAAGAGTCCAGTTGCCTTCTGAAGAACTGAAGAAGTTTCTTCTCATCCAAGAACCTCCTTGGATGAGTTCTCATCCAACAAGCTTCTTCTGTCAGAACCGGAGAAGCTTCTTGGATGAGAAGCGAAACGTCTTCAAGGAGAAACAAAATCCGGTTGGCACCTTTGAACCAACCATGACCTGGAGGACTGAGAATCTCCATAGAACATCGAGTTTGGATTGGCGCATTTTTCCCAAATGGAGACATTTTTCCAAACATCGCAGGTCCTAGGACAAAGAACCTTTATTTCTTTATTTATCTGTAACATTGATTAGCCGGGAACTTTTGTGGTTGAGATGTGAAGCCAAGGGGATTTAAAAGGTCCTTTTGTCGATAGGAGAAATATTTTCTCTCTCTCGATTCCAGCAGGATGAAATCTGTCATCTCTTTTTGGGGGGGGTTGCAAATCCTTCTCCCCGTCGTCCCAAGATGCCCCCCGGGGCAAAATCTTTTAATTAATTTTTTCTTTTTTTTTTAATCACACATTTTTAGCCGGTGCTCTTCCTAGCTTTGCCAGCGTGACTTAAATCCTGGTGCTTAATTCGTTTCTAGCACGCCTTGCCTTTTCTTAAAAACTTATTCATCCTGTAAGGAACTTTTGACTTCCCTACTGTAAGGCATGTGAGTTATAAGCCGGGAGAAGGTGTAATTTTTATTTTCCCCAGCGTCGGGTTAAACTCTGCATTTTTCCTGCTTATATATATATATGTGTGTGTGGGGGTGTGTGTTATATATGCATAATGGTTGTCTTTTGAGAGCTGAATGAAATTTCAACGAAATTTCATTTGAACGTATACTGATTACTGTACATTTAAAGCAGGAGTGGCTCCTACTTACCTTTACTACCGGTTTCGCATCGCGCCCGCGTGCACTCTTCTGCACGTGCGCAGATCACCTGTGATGACGTCCGGGTCAGTGGGCGGAGCCTCCCACCGGTTTTACTACCGGTTCTTGCGAACCTGTCCAAGCCGGGGGCAACCCACCACTGATTTCAAGTGACAATAAATTTCTATTCTGTTCTGTTCTGTTCTATTCTATTCTATTCTATTCTATTCTATTCTATTCTATTCTATTCTATTCTATTCTATTCTATTCTACTCTACTCTACTCTACTCTACTCTACTCTATTTTGATTTCTCTTCTCTTCTCTTCTCTTCTCCTCTCCTTTCCTCCCCTCCCCTCCCCTCTCCTCTCCTCTCCTCTCCTCTCCTCTTCTCATCCAGTCCAGTCCAGTCCTTATTCTACTCTATTCTACTCTACTCTACTCTACTCTACTCTACTCTACTCTAATTCTATTTTGATTTCTCTTCTCTTCTCTTCTCTTCTCTTCTCTTCTCTTCTCTTCTCTTCTCTTCTCTTCTCTTCTCCTCTCCTCTCCTCTCCTCTCCTCTCCTCTCCTCTCCTCTCCTCTCCTCTCCTCTCTTCTCCTCTCCTCCTCTTTTCTCCTCTCCTCTCCTTCCCTTCCCTCCTCCTCTCCTCTCCTCTCCTCTTCTCATCCAGTCCAGTCCAGTCCTTATTCTATTCTATTCTATTCTACTCTACTCTACTCTACTCTACTCCTGTCCTATCCTATCCTATCCTATCCTATCCTATCCTATCCTATCCTATCCTATCCTATTCTTTATTTCATTCTCTATTCTATTCTATTCTATTCTATTTTGATTTCTCTTCTCTTCTCTTCTCTTCTCTTCTCTTCTCTTCTCTTCTCTTCTCTTCTCTTCTCTTCTCTTTTCTTCTCTTCCAGTCCAGTCCAGTCCAGTCCAGTCCAGTCCTTATTTTATTTTATTCTACTCTACTCCTATCCTATTCTATCCTTTATTTCATTCTCTATTCTATTCTATTCTATTCTATTCTATTCTATTCTATTCTATTCTACTTACTCTACTCTATTTTTTTACCTTTTGGAATTAAACCTCCTCACCTCCCTGCTCTTTTCACAACCCCCCCCACCCCCCGAAGACTCACTATTTGAAAAATTCCACTTTAGGAAGAGAAAGTTGGATTTTCGCAGCGCTATTTCTTCAAGACAGGCACTGGAAAGCCTTTGATGTGATTTACAGTGAAATGAACCGCCAATAAATGCAGTGGAATGTTTTTATTATTAATATACTGAAATGAAGACTTATTATTAGTTTAACTTAATTAACGTAATAGTTTTAGTTAAAGTCTTTCATTTGATAGCAATTTTTTTTTTTTGCTGTCTTTGCCATTTTAAAATTTGCCGGCTGGGTTGAAGTCTCAACTTCCGACTTTAGAAAGTCTTTTAGAAAGTGTTTTAGAAGAACAGAGAAGGGACCTTGGAGGTCTTCTAGTCCAACCCCCTGCTTAGGCAGGAAACCCTACACTACTTCAGACAAATGGTTATCCAACGTCATCTTAAAAACTTCCAGTGTTGGAGCATTTGCAACTTCTGGAGGCAAGTTGTTCCACCGGTTAATTGTTCTAACTGCCAGGAAGTTCCTCCTAAGTTGCTTCTCTCCTTGATGAGTTTCCACCCGTTGCTTCTTGTCCTGCCCTCAGGTGCTTTGGAGAATAGCTTGACTCCCTCTTCTTTGGGGCAGCCCCTGAGATATTAGAAGACTGCTATCATGTCTCCCCTGGTCCTTCTTTTCATCAAACTAGAAATACCCAATTCTAGCAACCGTTCGTCATATGTTTTAGCCTCCAGTCCCCTTAATCCTCTTTGTTGCTCTTCTCTGCACTCTTTCTAGAGTCTCCACATCTTTTTTACATCGACTTTTGACATTTGACTTTGCTGGATTTGGTGTTGATATTCAGCTAAGAAAGGTAGAATTGTATGCTGGGCCTGCTTTATTTAAAATAAGATTCTTTTGGCGTGGTGGCTCAGGGGCTAAGACGCTGAGCTTGTCGATCGAAAATTCGGCAGTTCGGCAGTTCGAACCCCACGGATGAGCTCCCGTGACTTGTCCCAGCTTCTGCCAACCTAGCAGTTCGAAAGCACGTAAAAATAAAATGCAAGTAGAAAAATAGGGACCACCTTTGGTGGGAAGGGAACAGCGTTCCGTGCGCCTTTGGCGTTGAGTCATGCCGGCCACATGACCACGGAGACGTCTTCGGACAGCGCTGGCTCTTCGGCTTTGAAACGGAGATGAGCACCGCCCCCTAGAGTCAGGAACGACTGGCACATATTTGCGAGGGGAACCTTTACCTTTTAAAGTAAATAATAGACATGTGAGTATCTACCTTTCAGAAAATTGAAACGAGCCCAGCTTGGGAGCAAAGGTTTTACCGCTGCTATTTTCTGAACCTCCTAAAGTTGGAAAGATCGATCCTAATCAATCTTTATTACCGTCATAACCAGCATAAAGATTGGAGATCAACGTGACTATTTCAGCGATGACCAACCAACGAAAAACTCAAGGGGGATCTTATCTTGCATAGCATCTCCCCTCATCAAAGAAAACCAGAGTCGTCATCATAATTAAAAGATAATAATTATTGTAATAGCGGCTGTCGTGTCCTGGAATGCCTTTGGACTTTTGACCTAAATCTTTGGACTTTTTAAACTCTCTTTTTTTTTTTTAAATCAGGTGATGAGCCTAACAGAGTTCTCTCTATTTGGGGAAAGCGAAGGGAAGAAAGAAGCGAAGGAAAAATTTTACTAATCGGAGGATTAACTACGATCGGGAGCCTGCCTTTCTCACAGTACGTTGCATCCAATTAAATACGGTTTGTTTGTTTTTTTCAAAATTTATTTATTTATTTATTTTATTTATTAGTTCGATTTATATGCCGCCCTTCTCCGGAGACTCAGGGCGGCTTACAATGTATTAAAATTGATTTTAAGAAGAAATGTAGCAAAGAGAGATGAATTCATCCAGCTGAAAAGAAATATTTGCGCTGGATTAATTCTATCTGCATCGCTTCGGTGCCTTACTTCATAGAATAACAGGGTTGGAAAGGGGACCTCAGAGGTCTTCTAGTCCAACCCCAAACCGGATAAAGAGCTGTCCAGTTTCTTCTTGAAAACCTCCGGTGACTTAAAATGGGATTTTTTTTCTCCTGTTTTTTTTTTTTTTTCCCCTTCCTTCCTTTTTCTTTCAGGCCAATATGAAGCGTTGGGTGAGCCTCCTTTCATTCTCCGTCATTTTCCGGCTGTTTTTTGACCTGCCTTGGGTTCAAGTTGTGCCGGCCCTTTTCATATTCTACTTGGGCTCCGGTGGATGGAAATTCCTCCGCATTTTCGCCAAGACCATCAAACGAGATGCTACGTAAGTCACACCGTTTCTTCCGTCCTTTCCCTTTGGATACTAGGAGGCCTCCCTGAAGCCTCCCGGGGACGATAACGGGCTGCCGGGGGGGGCATCATACACCCTCTGTGCCCCATTTTGGGCCTAGTAGGCCTCCCTTACCTGGGAGCCAAAATGGGGCACGTGGGGACTCCTGGGAGAGGAGGGGCCAGCCAGCAATTTTCGCCCGAACCGGCCCTAACCAGCCCGAACCGGCTGAATCCCATCACTGGATACAGGTAGTCCCTGATTTACGACCGCAATTGACCCCAAAATTTCTGTTGCTAAGGGAGGCAGTTAAGTGAGCTTTGCTCCGCTCTACGACCTCCCTCGCCACCGTTGTTACGTGAATCCCTGCAGTTATTCAGCTAGTCCCAGGGTCGTTAAGTGAATCTGGCTTCCCCCCCTTGACTTCGCTCGTCAGAAAGTCGCAAAGGGGGAATCACGTAACCCCGGGACACTGCGACCGTCATAAATACGAGCCAGTTGCCAAACATCTGGATTTTTAATCACGTGATGCTGCAGCGGTCGTAAATGTGAAAAACGGTCATTTTCGGGGTGCCGTTGTAACTTTGAAATGGTCCTTAAACGAACTGTTATAAGTCAAGGACTACCTGTAAGCCAAATCTTTGCCGGCATTCTCTCTGCGCCATAAAACTGAGCTTGTTTGATAACCAGGTTTAAGGAAAAATGACTTTTGGGTATTAGCGGTTAGAAAATAGGCACAAAGGAACAAAATAATAATAATCTTGATTTGACTTTGAAAAACAAAATCAAGCTGCTAAGTTTGGGAGAATTCCTTTTCCTTGTTTGGTTGCATTTCCCATTTTATTTTTGTTTTTCCAACTGGGTGCTGGAAAAGAAGAGCAAAGAGGAGAAAATGGGCTCGAAATGTTATTTATTTTCGCATCCGCATAACCTTCGGCATGGTGTCCTGATTTTCAGGGGTTATTGTGTTTATTTATTAACTCTCCCTCTGCAAAATGACTTTTGGGTTTGGGAGAGGGAAAAATACAAATGCAGAGTTGAAAAGGCACGAAAAGGCAGATTCAGGAAACGCTGACAGATATCATCAGCCCAGTGTGGGCTGCCTGCGCGTCGAACGCCTTCTCAATTAGGAATGTCGGTTAATCGGTTGGCAAAGCACGTCAGAAAAGGTGGCCGCTCTGATTTCCTGAGGCAGGGAGTTCCGCAGGCTCCCCACGGAAGCCTTTTCCTTTTGCCTGAAATGCAAGGTAGACTTGGCAGAAAACTGAACGGGGGGGGGACTGATGCCAAAAGAGCCGACGGCTTTATCTCTTTCGGCTAAAATTTTTTAAAAATGTGGCTCGTGATTCGTTCTCGAGACAGCTACCAAATCTTCCCAGAAGACCCATTTTGTGTCACACTGACCCTTATTAAAGCCTCCCCCCCCCTCCTGGCCATCTTTCTTCCCGGACGTGCCTATTTTCCACCACAACCCCCTTAAAGCCGATGCCAAGGAGTCGTATTCTTCTGGCCCGACCAGTTTTTCCGGCAAAAATAAAAAAAAAAATAAGAAGAAGAAAAGCTGAGAATTTGCAACGCCGCAGAGATTTGAACCTGGGAACTGGTAGGCGCCACAAAAGGCGTGCCGACTGCTGTCGGACGGACGCCAGGGGAAGCCGACAGCCGCAATCAATTTGTGTAGGCCGGGCCACACGTTGTGCAAGACTTTTTTTATTTTTTTAATTCATCAGCAACCGACAGTTGCATTCGCCACGGCTCTTCCGCCGAGGCTGTTCCACCCGCTTTTCGACATGGAACTGGAGGCGTGGGGGGTTTTTTGTGCGTGTGTTGTGTGTATTTGTGCACTGCACTGCACACTTGCTAAGCTGTGGTTTGGAGGTGCATGTTTGGGGGGTGGGGGGTTGACGATGAGTGATTTCCTCTGCGGAGTTTCCAGCGTCTGGGAAAAACCTTGTCCAAAGTTGACAATAAAAAGTTGTATTCACTGAACTCTAAATGCTGGAGGCGGGGTGGGGAGGGGCTACTTTGAGGCTGTCTAGACTCACCCCCTGGCCAAGGCGAACAATCCAGAACGAGACTCTTTTCTGGCCCAGCTCCTGTTGAAAGTTCTTGACCCTTCCTTCATTTCGAGACAGGATTTAACTTAAATCTCTCTTTCCGTAAGTGGTGTTTCCTAATCCAATTTAGTGGCATCATCAGTGTTAAGACGGGAATGAGGTTTGGGGCGAAGCAGGGGAGGAGGAGGAGGAGGAGGAGGAGGAGGAGGAGGAGGAGGAGGAGGAGGAGGAGGAGGGGAAGGAGAATGAATGTGCTTGGGGTGCTTGGTGATCTCTAAGCTTTGTGGTTTTCTTGCAGACGTCTTATGACCCTACTAAGTAGCATCATCAGTGCTAGAAAGGAATGAGGTTTCAGGGGAAGGGGAGGAGGAGGAGGAGGACTGTGGGGTGCTTAGTGATCTCTGGGCTTGGTGGTTTTCTTGCAGACGTCTTATGACCCTACTAAGTAGCATCATCAGTGCTAGAAAGGAATGAGGTTTCGGGGGAAGGAGGAGGAGGAAGAGGAGGAGGAAGGAGGAAGAAGAAGGAAGAGAACTGTGGGTGCTCTCCGAGCTTGGTGGTTTTCTTGTAGACGTTTCGTGACCCAACTAAGTAGCATCATCAGTGCTAGAAGGGAATGACAAGCTTCTCAGGTGAGAAGCGAAACCTCTTCAACGAAAAACCAAGCCTGTTGCCTTCTGAAGAACTGAAGAAGCTTCTCAGATGAGAAGCGAAACCTCTTCAAGGAAAACCAGAAAGTCCAGTTGCCTCTTGAAAAAGCACCTTTGGGACAAGAATGACTGAGAATCTCCATAGACATTTAACTTGACCCTTCTGCATTTTGTCCCGTTCTTGGTAGGACCGCCAGAACTGTCCTGTCAACCCGCCTGAAGATCTGGTGGTACGTGAGACGCCAGATCACCATCCCCAAGCTCTTCCAGCAGACGGTGCAGAGACACCCGGAGAAGGTGGCCCTCATCTTCCAAGGCACAGGAGAAACGTGGACCTTCCGCCAGCTAGATGTCTACTCTAACCAGGTGGCCAACTTCTTCTACGAGCAGGGCTTCCGCTCGGGGGACGCCGTCGCCCTCTTCATGGAGTCCTGCAACCAGTACGTCGGCCTTTGGCTCGGACTGGCCAAGATCGGGGTGGAGGTGGCTCTCCTCAACTCCAACGTGCGGCAAGAATCCTTGGTCCACTGCGTCAAAATCTCCCACGCCAAGGCGGTCATCTTTGGAAGCGAGCTGGCGGAAGGTGAGATGACCGCAGGGTGGGGAAGAGGAAAAAGGAGGGGAGATCAGAGGCTGGGTTGGTTCTGAATGGTCAACCAGAGATGGCAGACTCTTTTCTTGTAGAGAAGAGTAAAGTTGTACATTTAGGCAAGAAAAACCAAAAATACGCATGTAGATTGGGAGAAACCAGGCTTAATAGTAACTGAGAGAGAGCTTGGAGTCTTAGTGGACAACCAATTAGATATGAGCCGAGAGTGTGCAGCAGCAGCCAAAAACGCCAATGCCTAAGCGGTGGCTCAGCGGCTAAGACGCTGAGCTTGTCGATCGAAAGGTCAGCAGTTCGGCGGTTCGAATCCCTAGCGCCGCGGAACGGAGTGAGCTCCCGTGACTTGTCCCAGCTTCTGCCAACCTAGCAGTTCGAAAGCAGGTAAAAAAAAAAAATGCAAGTAGAAAAATAGGGACCACCTTTGGTGGGAAGGGAACAGCGTTCCGTGCACCTTTGACGTTGAGTCATGCCGGCCACATGACCACGGAGACGTCTTCGGACAGCGCTGGCTCTTTGGCTTTGAAACAGAGATGAGCACCGCCCCCTAGAGTCGGGAACGACTAGCACGTATATTAATACATCATGTGAAGTACTATATACCACTCTATAAACCCTTAGTAAGGGCACTTACTAAGACTACTGTGCACTGTTTTGGTCACCACATTATAATTGAGACTCTAGAAAGAGTGCAGAGAAGAGCAACCAGGATGATTAAGGGACTGGAGGCTAAAACATACAATGAACGGTTGCAGGAACTGGGCATGGCTGGTCTAGTGAAGAGAAGGACCAGGGGAGACAGGATAGCATCTTCCAATATTTGAGGGGCTGCCCCAGAGAGGAGAGGGGGGTCAAGCTATTCTCCAAAGGCCAGACAAGGAATAATGGATGGAAACTGACCAAGGAGAGATTCAACCTGGAAATAAAGGAGAAATTTCCTGACAGTGAGAACAATCAACCCATGGAACAGAAGTTGCCTTCGGAAGTTGTGGGAGCTTCATCCCTGGAAGCTTTCAAGAAGAGACTAGACTGCCATCAGTCAGAAATGGTGTAGGGTCTCCTGCTTGAGTGGGGGGTTGGACTAGATGACCTCCAAGGTCCCTTCCGACTCTATTATTCTGTTATCTTTTACAAGGATTCAGCCATGGTTGTTTTTTAAGCTGGGCCTCCTGAAGGAGCCCCAATGATGGTGATTTGCACTTATTTATTTATTTATTTATTTATTTTTATATGCCGCCCTTCTCCGGAGACTCAGGGAGGCTTACAACGCGCTAAGCAATAGCCTTCATCCTTTTGTATATTTTATACAAAGTCAGCTTATTGCCCCCACAAACCGGGTCCTCATTTTACCCACCTTAGAAAGGATGGAAGGCTGAGTCGACCTTGAGCCTGGTGAGAATTGAACTCGCAGTAATTGCAGGCAGCTGGATGTTAAATGCTGCCTTAGTAGGAGGCATTAGCCTCCTACGCCACTCAGGCTCCTTGCACTAAGCTCTGATTTGTTTTATCTGGAGTCTGTGTCCTTTACTAGGACGACTGAGATCGCCAAGAGAGAAACAGCTTCAATTTGAAGGTGCAAGGGTTGTTTGCAATCCACAATGGCTCAGCTCCTGAGGATGGTTGGGGAAAGCTGCTCTTTCTTCCCCCAGCCTACCTCACAGGGTTGTTGTTAGGAGAAGAAACTTCCCGAGACTCCCAAACATAACCGGACAAACTGACCGCAATTCTCTCTTTTTTCTTTATTCTCTTCTCGTAGCCTTGAGGGAAATCCAGTCCTCCCTGGAGAAGTCCATCCGTCTCTTCTGCTCCGGGGATCGGCAGGCCACCAACTCCCTTCCTGGGGTGGAAGATCTTGACTCTCTGGTTGAGAAAGCCCAGCGCCAGCCACCCAATCCACCGGAGAAAGGATTCCTAGGTACGTGCCCCAAACCCACAAAGAGATGGTCTCGCTCGGTGCCCACCTCCCAGAGGTGGTTCTTCTGTCCCCCTGCCAGGGCTTAACCTGGCACCCTTCGGCCCTGGATTTCAGGGGGTGGAGAGGTGGTTGTCCCATCCCCTCCTCCCCTGGTCCTCCCTCCCCAAGGAGGATGAAGGGTGGGAGCCATGAAGAGCCAAGATCTTGCTTAACCTGCAGAGAACATCTTCCAAGGAAAGGAGCTGGCTGGGATGATGGAGAGTTGGCGCTCCAGAGATAGATCTGGTTGCCAAATGCAGATTTCTGAAAATCTCCTTGTCCTTTAGCCAATGTCCTAAAGTTCTCCATGTTCTTTGCAAACTCCTGAAGTTCTCCATGTTCTTTGTAAACTTCAGAAATTCTCCATGTTCTTTGTAAACTCCCGAAGTTCTCCATATTTTTTGCAAACTTCCAAAGTTCTCCATGTTCTTTTTAAATTTCAGAAGTTCTCCATGTTTTTTGTAAACTCCCGAAGTTCTCCATAATTTTTGTAAACTTCAGAAGTTCTCCATGATTTTTGTAAACTTCAGAAGTTCTCCATGTTCTTTGTAAACTTCTGAAGTTCTCCATGTTCTTTGTAAACTTCAGAAGTTCTCCATGTTCTTTGCAAACTCCTGACGTTCTCCATATTTTTTGCAAACTTCCAAAGTTCTCCGTGTTCTTTTTAAACTTCAGAAGTTCTCCATGTTTTTTGTAAACTTCTGAAGTTCTCCATGATTTTTGTAAACTCCCGAAGTTCTCCATGATTTTTGTAAACTCCCGAAGTTCTCCATGTTCTTTGTAAACTCCCGAAGTTCTCCATATTTTTTGCAAACTTCCAAAGTTCTCCATGTTCTTTGTAAACTTCAGAAGTTCTCCATGTCCTTTGCCAATCTCCCTGAAAGTCTCCATGTTCTTTGCAAACTCCCAAAGTTCTCCATGTTCTTTGCAAACTCCCAAAGTTCTCCATGTCCTTTGCCAATCTCCCTGAAAGTCTCCATGTTGTTCTTTTTTTCCAGATAAACTCTTCTACATTTACACTTCCGGAACAACCGGTTTGCCCAAGGCAGCCATCATCGTCCACAGCAGGTCAGTGAAAAGAAAGAGATATATTCCCGTGGTTCGGATCTGATCTGATCCCCGTTTCCTCAAGAGCCCCCCTCTACACGGGCTGACCCACCCAAACTGATTCGGGGCTCTCCTTTCTCGGAGCAGGTATTTCCGGATGGCGACCCTGGTTTACGGTGGCTTTCGCATGACGCCTGAGGACGTGGTTTATGACAGCCTCCCTCTCTACCACGCGGCAGGTAACGCCAAAGCTCTGAACTTCACAGCTCTCACACTTTTATTTTTCATCCCCTGTTGACGCTTCTTCTCTTTGCTCCCTTTCTTCCTGAAATAGCCCTCCCCAAGGAAGGCATCAAAAAAGGGGAAAGTCGACCAAAGTCTGTCTTCCTTCCTTCCTTCCTTCCTTCCTTCCTTCCTTCCTTCCTTCCTTCCTCCCTCCTTCCCTCCCTTTCTTCCTTCCTCCCTCCCTCCCTTCTTCCCTTCCTTCCTCCCTCCCTCCCTGGCTGTCTGCCTGCCTTCCTGCCTTCCTTCCTTCCTCCCTCCCTCCCTCCTCCCTTCTTTCCTTCCTTCCTTCCTTCCTCCCTCCCTCCCTCCCTCCTCCCTTCCTTCCTTCTTTCCTTCCTTCCTTCCTCCCTCCCTTCCTTCCTTCCTCCCTCCCTTCCTTCCTTCCTCCCTCCCTTCCTCCCTTCCTTCCTTCCTTCCTCCCTCCCTCCCTGGCTGTCTGCCTGCCTTCCTGCCTTCCTTCCTCCCTCCCTCCCTCCCTCCTCCCTCCCTTCCTTCTTTCCTTCCTCCCTCCCTCCCTCTCTTCCTCCCTCCCTTCTTTCCTTCCTTCTTTCCTTCCTTCCTCCCTCCCTCCTCTCCTTCTTTCCTTCCTTCCTTCTTTCCTTCCTTCCTTCCTCCCTCCCTCCCTCCCTCCCTTCCTTCCTCCTCTCCTCTCCCTCCTCTTCCTTCCTTCCTTCTTTCCTTCCTTCCTTCCTCCCTCCCTCCTCTCCTTCCTTCTTTCCTTCCTTCCTTCCTTCCTTCCTTCCTTCCTTCCTTCCTTCCTTCCTTCCTTCTTCCCTCTTATTCCTCCCTCCCTTTCCCTCTTTCTCCTTCCTGCCTTCTTCCTCATTCCCTTTCTTTCCCTCTCCCCCCTCCTTTCTTCCCTTACGATTCATTATTATCCCCTTTCATTCCGTCTTTAGGGAATATTGTCGGGGTCGGTCAGTGTCTCCTGCATGGAATGACGGTGGTGATCAGGAGGAAGTTTTCGGCCTCTCACTTTTGGGACGATTGTGTCAAATACAACTGCACGGTGAGGCGGAGGGGACCCTCGGCGGGAAGGAAGAGGGATCACAAGTCTGTTAGAGAGAGGGGGGGAGATGAGAGAGAGAGAGAGAGAAGAAAGAGAGATGAGAGAGGGAGAGAGGAAAGAGGGAGAGAGAGAGAAAGAGGAGAGAAGAAAGAGAGGGAGGGAGAGAGAGAAAGAGAGAAGGAGAGAGAGAGAGAGAAAGAGGAGAGAGGGAGAGAAGAGAGAGAGAGAAGAAAGGAGGGAGAGAGAGAAAGAGGAGAGAGGGAGAGAAAAAAGAGAGGGAGGGAGGGAGAGAGAAAGAGAGAAGGGGAGAGAGAAAGAGAGAAGGAGAGAAGGAGAGAGAGAAAGAAAGAGGAGAGAGGGAGAGAAGAAAGAAGGAGGGAGAGAGAGAAAGAGAGGGAGAGAAAAAAGAGGGAGGGAGGGAGAGAGAAAGAGAAGGAGAGAGAGAAAGAGAGAAGGAGAGAGAGAGAAAGAAAGAGGAGAGAGAGAGAGGAGAGAGGGAGAGAAGAAAGAAGGAGGGAGAGAGAAAGAGGAGAGGGAGAAAAAAGAGAGGGAGGGAGGGAGAGAGAGAGAAAGAGAGAAGGAGAGAGAAAGAGAGAGGGAGAGAAGAGAGAGAGAGAAGAAAGAGGGAGAGAGAAGAAAGAGAAGAGAGAGAGAGGGAGAGAGAAGAAAGAGAAGAGAGAGATGGAGAGTGGGAGAAAAAGTGGGAGAGGAAGAGAGAGGGAGGGAGAGAGGAAAATGAGAGAGAGAGGGTATGAGAGAGAGAGGAAAGAGGGAGGGAAAGAGAGAGGGAGAGGAGAGAAAAAGAAAGACAGAAAACCGAGAGAGAGGAGAAAGAGAGGGAGAGGGGAGAGAGAGAGAGAGAGAGATTCTGTTTAATAGCTGTGCAAAAGAGCAGCTTAGCTCGTCAAATGCCACATCAGACTCATGTTTGCCTTCCAGCTTAATCCTGGCTTTTCTTCCCGTTCAGATTTTTAAATATCCCGGTTGGTGTCCGCACTCAAAGGAGGGTAAACATTTAATAAATGGCCCGCTTTTTTTTTTTCCCTTTGGTGTTTTGTTTTTTTTTTAAATAAAAAAACAGACAGAACTAAACGAGGGCAGCCCGATGTAGAATTGGCACCTCGGATCATTCATTAATGGGAAATTCTCACCCAGCATGGATTTATTTTTTTTAAATTAATTTTGACGCCTAAGCAGACGGAAGTTTCTAGAACAAATACGGCAGAGGAAAAAAAAATTAATCTGTTTTATGCAAGATTCAAATGAGACTCTGAGGTCTCCAAAATTTATGCAAAGGTTGAGGTGTGGGTTGGCGGTTTCTAAACACAAATCTAAGCCCTAAATCTAAAATGCAATCTTAAAAGACAAATATCTCTGACCAAAATAAACACCTCATAATTCAACGTACCTCAACGAGGCCTGTCTGAAAACAAGCTACAAATAGTCCTTGGCTATTTGGCCACAATTGAGCCATAAGACTTCCGTGGCTAAGCGAGACCGTTGTTAAGTGAGTTTCGACCCCATTCTGTGACTTTTGTAAGTCCGAGGACGGGTGGAGAGTCACTTTCTTTCAGTGCCTTCAGAACTAGGAGCGGTCGTAAAGCGAATCGCTGTAAGTCCAGGACTGCCTTCATAGCATTTGGATGTACAGATGTGGCAGCTGTGTTAGATCGTAGCAAATTCTGACCCCAATTGTGGGTCTTAAGACGAGGACTAGTATATGTATTCCCTGCCTTGCTTCCCTCAAACCCCCAAAAAACTCCTTCATTTTTATTTTATTTTATTCATTAAACATGAAACTCAGTAAAATTATTATTATTGAAGAGAAGGACCAGGGGAGACAGGATAGCAGTCTTCCAATATCTCAAGGGCTGCCCCAAAGAAGAGGCAGTCAAGCTATTCTCCAAAGCACCTGAGGGCAGGACAAGAAGCAATGGATGAAAACTAATCAAGGAGAGAAACAACCTAGAACTCAGGAGAAATTTCCTGACAGTGAGAACAATTAATCAGTGGAACTACTTGCCTCCAGAAGTTGTAAATGCTCCAACACTGGAGCTTTTTAAGAAGATGTTGGATAACCATTTGTCTGAAGTGGTGTAGGGTTTCCTGCTTACTAGAAGGGTTGGACTAGAAGACCTCCAAGGTCCCTTCCAACTCTGTTATTCTATTCTATTCTATTATTATTATTATTATTGACAGTATACACAGCAAACGAGATGACCATGCTGGATTTCGTATCCCAAATCACTAGTCGAACACTTCCCAAGTTGTTGTTGTTGTTGTTGTTATATACTTTATTAATTAAACATGAAACTCAGTAAAATTATTATTATTTTATTATATTATTATTTATATTATTATATATTAGATATAAGATAATATTATATATATATATATTATATATTATAATTATTATATTATTATAATTATATACTTTATTCATTAAACATTAAACTTTAATTATTAATTAATTCATTAATTCATTAATTCATTAAACATGAAACATTAAACATATTATTATTATTATTATTTATTTTATTTTTGAATTTGTATACCGCCCTTCTCCCTGAGGACTCAGGGCGGTGAACAGCCAAATAAAAACATCAAATACAAATATTAAAATACAGTTAAAAAAATATACAGTTAAAAAAATACAGTTAAAAAAATATGAAAAATTATTATTATTTTCATTACACATGAAACTCAGTCAACATTTAAAAATGTATCACAAATATCATTGCCTGGCGCTGATGGTTGACACGGGTTGCTGCCAGCAAATAATAATAATAATAATAATAATAATAATAATAATAATAATAATAATAATAATAATAATTTGATACCTAGGATGCTGGCAGCAACCCCTATCAATCATCAGTGCTTGTCAATGGTATTTGTGATACATTTTTAAATGTTGATTTGATTTGAGTTTCGTGTTTAATGAATAAAATAGATTATTATTATTATTATTATTATTATTATTATTATTTTGATAATAATATATATTATAATAATTATAATATATTATTATTATTATTATTATTATTTTATTATTATTATTATTATTTAATCTTTGGTGAGATTCGCAGCCTTTGAGGCTGGTTAATAGCTCAGCAGCTCGAGTCCTAACCAAGGACCTAGGAACTGTTAAGGTATCGTCGGAGGATGTAAGCTGTTCCGAGTAAGGTGGTTTTTTGTAGAGGCAAAATGTTCAAGTCTGGCAAATTTAGAATTTCTAAATAGCGGGGTAGCCCTTTGGGTATTGCTCCAAGGGCTCCAATTACAATCGGGACAACACACGATTTCTTTTTCCACAGTCGCTCAACTTTATTATTATTATTATTATTATTATTATTATTATTATTATTATTATTATTCCTCTTGTGGCTTTCAGATTGTACAGTACATCGGAGAGATTTGCCGGTACTTGCTGAACCAGCCCTCGAAAGAGGTGGAGCGTCAGCACCGAGTTCGAATGGCGCTGGGGAACGGCCTGCGGGCCTCCATCTGGAAGGAGTTCAGCGAACGTTTCGGCATCCCTCAGATTGCCGAATTTTACGGCTCCACCGAGTGCAATTGCAGCGTCGGGAATTTTGACAACAAGGTAGGAGAAGGAAAGAAGGGAGTCCCAAGAGGAGGAGAAAAACCCTCACGGCTGAATTGGGGAGCCCTTGGTAGGCTCTCTGAGCTGGGTAAAGGTTCTCTTGCAAACGTTTTGTGACCCAGCTGAGTAACACCATCAGTGCTAGAAGGGAGTGGGGTTTGCAGAGAGGAGGAGGAAGAGGAGAAGGACTGGGGGGTCCTTGGTGCTCTCTGAGCTGGTTGGTTTTCTTTTGGAGACGTTTCATTACCCAACTACAGAACACCATCAGTGCTAGAAGGGAGTTGGGTTTGCAGAGAGGAGGAGGAGGAGAAAGGAAAGAGGAGAAGAAAGGGAGGAGGAGGAGGAAAAAGAGAAGAAGGAAAGAGGAGGGCTGTGGGGTCCTTGATGTTCTCTGAACTGGGTGGTTTTCTTTTGGAGACGTTTCATTAGCCAACTAGGGAACATCATCAGTGCTAGAAGGGAGTTGGGTTTGCAGAGAGGAGGAGGAGGAGAAAGGAAAGAGGAAGAGAAAGGGAGGAGGAGGAGGAGGAGAAAAAGAAGAAGGAAAGAGGAGGAGGGCTGTGGGGTCCTTGGTGCTCTCTGAGCTGGTTGGTTTTCTTTTGGAGACGTTTCATTACCCAACTACAGAACATCATCAGTGCTAGAAGGGAGTTGGGTTTGCAGAGAGGAGGAGGAGGAGAAAAGAAAGAGGAAGAGAAAGGGAGGAGGAGGAGAAAGAGAAGAAGGAAAGAGGAGGAGGGCTGTGGGGTCCTTGATGCTCTCTGAGCCGGGTGATTTTCTTTTGGAGACGTTTCATTACCCAACTACAGAACACCATCAGTGCTAGAAGGGAGTTGGGTTTGTAGAGAGGAGGAGGAGGAGAAAGGAAAGAGGAGGAGAAAGGGAGGAGAAGGAGGAGGAGAAAGAGAAGAAGGAAAGAGGAGGAGGGCTGTGGGGTCCTTGATGCTCTCTGAGCCGGGTGATTTTCTTTTGGAGACGTTTCATTAACCAACTAGGGAACATCATCAGTGCTAGAAGAGAGTTGGGTTTGCAGAGAGGAGGAGGAGGAGAAGAAAGGAAAGAGGAGGAGAAAGGGAGGAGGAGGAGGAGAAAGAGAAGAAGGAAAGAAGAGGAGGACTATGGGGTCCTTGATGCTCTCTGAGCCGGGTGATTTTCTTTTGGAGACGTTTCATTAGCCAACTAGGGAACATCATCAGTGCTAGGAGGAAGTGGGGTTTGTGGAATGGAAGAGGAGGAGTGGGAGGCCTCAAATGACCTTGATGATGAAGTTGATTTTCCCTCGTTGGGTCATGAAATGCCAACCACCCAGTTCGGAGAGCACCGAAGCCTCCAAAGGAGAAGTTGTCCCGAGAAGCTCAAGGTGCAGAGGGGAACAAAGCAAGACCTCCCTGTTCTTCTTCTGAGCCCACTTCTCCAATAAATTTCTCCCCTCTGCAGTTGGGGGCCTGTGGCTTCAACAGCCGAATCTTTCCCCACGTTTATCCCATCAAGCTCGTCCGAGTCAACGAAGACACCATGGAGCTGATCCGGAAACCAAACGGGCTGTGCATGAGGTGTGAACCAGGTGAGGCCAGGAAGTGGTGGTGATGGGTGGAGAGAAGGTGGAGACCCTAAGACACAAATGAAATGGGCCCTAGTAGGTAGCAGAGGGAGATTTCCCCCCTCATCCATTCCATTGTGTGTTCTTCTCTGGCTGATGGTGGAAGCTTCTTAGATGCCTTCAAGCTACGTTCTTGAGAGAAATATGAATTATTCCTGTAAAAAGCAGAGCAAGAGTGAAGCCGTATTAATTCCTTTATATCAGGGGTCTCCAACCTTGGCAACTTTAAGACTTGTGGACTTCAACTCCCAGAATTCCTCAGCCAGCTGAGCTGTCTCGTGGACTTCAGCTCCCAGAATTCCTCAGCCAGCTATGCTGACTTGTGGACTTCAGCTCCCAGAATTCCTCAGCCAGCTTTGCTGACTCGTGGACTTCAGCTTTATGACCCTAAAACACCAGCTGTGAGGCAGAGTTGTGAAATACAGGATTTTTAGCAGTGGTGGATTTCAATTTTTTTTACTACCGGTTCTGTGGGCGTGGCTTGGTGGGCGTGGCAGCGGAAGGATACTGCAAAATCTCCATTCCCTCCCCACTCCTGGGGGAGGGATACTGCAAAATCTCCATTCCCTCTCCACTCCTGGGGGAAGGATACTGCAAAATCGGTATTGCAAAATCTCCATTCCCTCTCCACTCCTGAGGGAAGGATACTGCAAAATCTCCATTCCCTCCCCACTCCTGGGGTAAGGATACTGCAAAATCTCCATTCCCTCCCCACTCCTGGGGGAAGGATACTGCAAAATCTCCATTCCCATCCCACTCCTAGGGGAAGGATACTGCAAAATCTCCATTCCCACCTCACTCCTGGGAGAAGGATATTGCAAAATCCCCATTCCCTCCCCACTCCAGGGGGAAGGATACTGCAAAATCCCCATTCCCTCCCCACTCTGGGGCCAGCCAGTGGTGGTATTTGCCGGTTCTCCGAACGACTCAAAATTTCCGCTACCAGTTCGCCAGAACCTGTCCGAACCTGGTTTTTAGGGAAATAATAGAGCTATAAATTGATTCGTACATTCCATGTCAGGTCAGGCTAACATTGGCAAGAAAGAAGCTGCCATGCTTAGATTGATAATGTTGTTATCACCAAGATGGGGCAATTATCAGAAGAATGTTCTTGTCCGAGGAAAACAGTTGTTATGTACCCAAACATTTACCTTACATAAGAAAATAAGGGGCGTTACGGGGAGGAGATTTTACTCTGAAACTGTATTTAAACCTGTAATCATATCCTTTCTTCTGTTTCTCTCAAATGAGAACAAAGGGGTCCCTTTTGCAGAAGGTGAATAAAAATCTCTTTATATTATTCACGGAAGGCGTCCCCAACCTTTCGGACCTCAGGGACCACTAAATTCATAATTTTCAATCTCGCGGTCCGCTAATACGATCTGCCTAATGACCGGCTGGGTGGGCGTGGCAAGGTGGTCATGTGACTGGGTGGGCGTGGCCAACTTGATGTCACTCACATCGAGGGACGCCTCGCCGGCCTCTACTCGCCCCCTCCCCTCCCAGCCACTCCTCACCTGCCCACCTGAGCTCCTTAGGACCTCAACAGGAAGCAGTTGTTGGAGCTAAGCAGCCACCATGAAAAAGAGTTGGCAGAAGAGCTCAGTTCAAATTGGATCTGGCCGAGAAGGAGGCTCAGCAGAAGCACCTCACTGAGGACTAGGAGCATAGGCTTTCCAAGCAGAGGGAAGACCTGCGGGAGTGCAAGGCCAGGTACCGGCGCCTGGAGGCTCAGCGGGCTGAGATGGTCAGCCAGTTCCAGGCCATGAGGCAGTCCCACTGGAACGAGGTCCTCTGGCTCTTCGCCACCAGCGGCTCTTCCCTCCAGCCTTCGCCCAAAGCCCCACACCAGGAGGCCGAAGCAGACCCCGAGTCGGAATTTCTGCCCCCCTCCGACCCACACAAGAAGACCCCGAAGGGGGAGACTCTTTGCAGCAACACAAACGTTCATTGCATGTATCCGGCCCAGCGGCCGTAATTTGAGGACCCCTGATTTAGTGCAATATAAAAAATGCAAATAATTTTCCTGCAGACCACCAAAATTTTCTCAAGGACCACCAGTGGTCCACGGACCGCCATGTGAAAGTGGCAATTAATCCCATTCTGCTTTTGGGTAATTGCACCTTGATTTAGAGAATGGATCGTGACCTTTCCTTGAAGTATACTTTAAGAAAATAAACCCGAAGAATATATTTTCTAAGAAAAACTCATTTATTTGTTATAAAGAAAATGAAACATCTTACTAGCTAATTAATTACATCTTGGCAGCGTTCCTGCCGGACCTCTCTTGGCCGGAGAACAAAGAAAAGATAGAAGAAAGTGAAGGAATGTGGACATGCACAGTTAGCTTAGAGATAAGAACTTGGCAAGCTACAGCAAGTCTGAAAGTTCAAAAATAAGAGCTCAGCTGGTAAATACAAAAACGCAGTGACACGCCAGGGGATCCCGAGTAGTTCATCTGGGAATTTTAAATCTCATTTTAAAATTCCTGTCCGGAATTTTAGCTGGTGGGATCCCAGGATCCTGAAAAATCTCAAATCCGTCTTCTTCCTTCCTCTTTGTCCCCCAGGAGAACCGGGTCAGCTGGTGGGGCGCATCGTCCAAAGTGACCCGTTGCAGCGTTTTGATGGCTATCTCAACCACGAGGCCAACAACAAGAAGATTGCCCGAGATGTCTTCACCAAAGGCGACTCTGCCTACCTCTCAGGTGAACCTTCCTCCGTTCTTCTTATGGGGTATAATAATTCTCACCTATACAAAAAAAAAAAAAAAAGGTTGTTTATTAGTGGGAGCTGGAAAAAATGCGGAAAAAATAGGATATACCAAGGAATAGAATAGAAGCTGGAAGGAACCTCGGAGGACAGGAAGGAAAGGGAAGGAAGGAAGGAAGGAAGGAAGGAAGGAAGAAAGACAGAGAGGGAGCAAGAAGGGAGGGGCTAAAGGAGGGAGGGAGGAAGGAAGGAGGGAGAAAGAGAGGGAGGGAGAGGAAATGGATGAATGGGTGGATGGATGGATGGATGGAAGGACAGAGGGAGGAAAGAGATAGGAAGGAAGGAAGGAGAGAGGGAAGGAAGAAAGACAGAAGGAGAAAGAAGGGAGGGGCTAAAGGCGGGAGGGAGGAAGGAAGGAGAGAAAAAGAGAGGGAGGGAGGGAGAGGAAATGGATGAATGGGTGGATGGATGGATGGAAGGACAGAGGGAGGAAAGAGAGGAAGAAAGGAAGGAAGGAAAGAAAAGAGGGAGAGAGGGAAGGAAGAAAGACAGAGAGGGAGAAAGAAGGGAGGAGGGAAAAGAGGGTGGATGGTGGGAGGGAGGGAGGAAGAAGAACAAAGTTGGAAGGGATCTTGGAGGTCTTCTAGTCCAGCCCCCTGCTCAACCAGGAGATCCTATACCCCCTGCCCCCCACATGCGACCCCCTCGCGCTCCCCCGCTTTTGGCTTGCGATGGCCCGGTGCGCCCGGTAGACTTGTTTTTCGCCCTCCCCAGGCTCCAGAGGCTTTTTTTGGAACTTGGGGAGGGCAAAAACGGCCTTCCCCACACCCCCAGAGGCCCTCCGGAGGGCAGAAACAGCCAGTTTCCCAACTTCCAGTGGAAGGTCGTAAAATGGGGCAAGACGCACTTAACGACCAACCCACTTAGCAACGGTCGGGCTCCATTGTGTCCGTAAGCCGCGGACTCCTCGTTGATAAAGAAGGAGAGGCCTACTATGAACTTCCCACGCGACCCTCATGCTGTTGTCCCACAGGTGATGTCCTGGTGATGGATGAACTGGGCTACCTGTATTTCCGAGACCGCACCGGCGACACTTTCCGCTGGAAGGGCGAGAACGTCTCCACGACGGAGGTGGAGGGCACCCTCAGCCGCATCCTCAGCATGGCGGATGTGGTGGTGTACGGCGTGGCGGTGCCAGGTCAGTGGGCACGGCGAAGGGCAGGGGGGGGAGGGAACAAACATGGAAGTCAGGAGTGCATTTTTTTCCCCTCACAATCTGTCTCACCTCACGTAGAGAGCTCCCAAATATTTACTTGTTTATGTATTTACGTCTTTATTTATTCAATTATTTATTAATTTACTTACTTCTTACCGGTATTTACTTACTTATTTACTTGCTTATTTATTTATTTACATTTATTTACTTATTTACTTACTTTATTTACTCTTTATTTACTTAATTTACTTACTTATTATTTACTTACTTTATTTACCTATCATTTACTTATTTATTTACTTATTTATTTACATTTATTTACTTATTTACTTACTTTATTTACTCTTTATTTACTTACTTTACTTACTTATTTACTTATTTGTTTACTTACTTTACTTACCTTTTATTTATTTATTTATTTATTTACTTGCTTATTTATTTGCATTTATTTACCTATTTACTTACTTTATTTACTTATTATTTACTTACTTCACTTACCTATTACTAATTTACTTACTTTACTTATCTATCATTTACTTATTTATTTACTTATTTATTTACATTTATTTACTTATTTACTTACTTTATTTACTCTTTATTTACTTACTTATTTACTTATTTATTTACTTACTTTACTTACCTATCATTTATTTATTTATTTATTCATTTATTTACTTGCTTATTTATTTATTTGCATTTATTTACCTATTTACTTACTTTATTTACTTATTATTTACTTACTTCACTTACCTATTACTAATTTACTTACTTTACTTATCTATCATTTACTTATTTATTTACTTATTTACATTTATTTACTTATTTACTTACTTTATTTACTCTTTATTTACTTACTTATTTACTTATTTATTTACTTACTTTACTTACCTATCATTTACTTATCTATTTATTTATTTAGTTGCTTATTTATTTATTTGCATTTATTTACCTATTTACTTGCTTTATTTACTTATTATTTACTTACTTCACTTACCTATTACTAATTTACTTACTTTACTTACCCATCATTTACTTATTTATTTACTTACTTTAACTTGTGTTCGCCACCCTGAGTCCTTCTGGAGAAGGGCAGCATATAAAGACATGAAATAAATAAATAAATAAATAAATAAATAAATAAATAAATAAATAAATAAATAATAAAAAATTAAAAAAATTAAAAAAATTAAAAAAAATAAAAAAAATAAAAAAATAATAAATTTATTTATTTATTTATTTATTTATTTATTTATCAAATTTGTATACCGCCCTTCTCCTTTCGGACTCAGGGCGGTGAACAGCCAAAATAAAAACATTTGTACAAAAGTTAAAATAATTATTTAAAACTAATTTAATAGAATTAATTTAAAACTAATTAAATGGAATTTGGCCCATAATTTAAAACATATCAATTAAAATCAATATCAAATGTTAAAACCAACATGGAATCAGGCCAGCCTGATAAATAATAATTTCAGGTTTGATAATAAAATCAAACCTGAAAACCCCAAGACCGACGGGGAGGGAGGGGTTGGGAGGTGGGGCAGAGTGGAAGTGTGGGGGCAGGTGGGATGGGTTATTACTCAATCGACCCCCTATACCCGTGATGGCGAAAACTATGGCCGCCCTGAGTCTTCGGAGAGGGGCGGCATACAAATTGAATTAATAATAATAATTAATAATAAATAAATAATAATGGCACGTGTGCCACAGGTGGCACGTAGAGCTATGTCGGTGGGCACGCGAGCTCAGCTCCGGTGTGCTGATTTTCGGGCTTTCTGGGCCCACCAGTCAGCAAACAGGCCATTTTTGGCCTCCGGGGGGCCTCCGGAGGGTGGGGAAGGCCGTGTTCTCCCTCTCCAGGCTCCTAGAAAGGCTCTGGAGCCTGGGGAGAGCGAAAAACGGCACTTCCAGTCCCACCGGAAGTTGGCAAATGGGCTGTTTCTGGTCTTCGGAAGGCCTCTTCGGGGTGAGGAAGGCTGTTTTTGCCCTCCCCGGGCTCCTAGAAAGGCTCTGGAGCCTGGGGAGAATGAAAAATGGCTCTATGCCATCACTTACCAAAAGCGGGGGAAAGCGGGGGGCACATGCGCATGCACGGGGGGCGGGGCGCATAGAATTATGGGTGTGGGCACTCACGTGCGTGACTTCCCCCCCCCACTTTCGGCACACGATGGCAAAAAGGTTAGCCATCATTGCCCTATAAGAGAATTTTGATGCCTGGGGTTTTTTAAAATTTTATTTCTAGGCACGGAAGGGAAAGCCGGCATGGCTGCCGTTGTAGATAAGGACCACTCCTGCGACTTGGAGAGCTTCGCTGCAGAAATGAAGAAATCTTTGCCCGCCTACGCCCGGCCGGTGTTCCTACGGTTGCTGAAGGAAGTCCACCAGACAAGTGAGTCCCTGGGCAGTTAAAAAAAGCTCCGTGTTGCTTTGCATCAGGTGCACAGTTATACAATTCGACCAGTGGTGGGTTCCTCCCGGTTCAGTCTGGTTCGGCCGAGCCGGTAGCGGTGACGATATGACGTCACCGAACCGGTTCTCCCCCCCCCGCCCTCCCACCCCCCACCCCCTCACGTTATTCTTACCTTTTATTTGGCCCCACCCCCAATCTATTGCTGCCTCCTGAGTCCCAGCTGATGACTAGAGGGAAAAAAAACTGTTTAAACTCTTGCCGCAGGGCTTCAAAGGGCCGCCCTACAGCGAATCAGTGTTAAAAGCAAACAAATGAGTCGGATCGTAAGTGCGAGGACTGGTCGTAAGTGCGAGGACCTTCCAGAAATGACTCTGACCAGCTAGCCACGCCCACCTAGTCACACGACCTCCAAGCCACACCCACAAAATAAGCCACGCCCACAGAACCGGTAGTAAAAAAAAATTTAGAACCCACCCCTGAATTCGACATTGCATCATTGAGACGGTTAAGTTTCATCCTGAGGGCCAGAACATCCGAAAAGCAGACAAATGGTTGTCCGATCTCTTCTTATAAACTCTGTCAGACTGCGGTGCTATCTCAAAATTAAATGAATTTCCAAACTGCCAATCTTTAAGGAAATCTTTCTTTAATTGAGCTCAGCCACCGGATCATGACTCCGCGCGGACAAGACTGACCTTTTGCCTCCCAATCCCTCCCTTTCCGATCCCCAAATCTCTGCTTCTCATTGGCTGTCTTCCAAGTCATTCTTCAGACTTCTTTTCCTCGTCATTTCCCAGGAATGTGCCCCCTCCCCTCATTTCCACGACAACCGGGCTTCAAAGGGATTTAGCAGGCAAAAGTTTCAGAGTTTATTTTTTGCTCTCCTCTGTTCTCTCTATGCCAGCGTTGCAACGCTGACATCTGCGTTCTTAACCAAACGGAATTAAAAAAAAGTGGGAAGGGACCTTTGGAGGTCTTCTAGTCCAACCCCCTGCTCAAGCAGGAAACCCTGTACCATTTGAACATTGGGCGCTATCTAAGAAAATGAAATTCAAGGGTGAAAAAAAAGGAAGGTTCTACATTTAGGCAAGAAAAACAAAATGCACAGGGACAGTATAGGCCAGGGGTCTGCAACCTTAAACACTCAAAGAGCCATTTGGACCCGGTTTAGTTTAGTTTAGTTTAGTTTATTTGATTTGTATACCGCCCTACTCCCGAAGGACTCAGGGCGGTGAACAGCCAAACAATAAAATACATAGATACAAAAAATTTAAAAACCAGATAAAATCTAATTAAACCATTTTGGCCCAGACAAATTAAAACACCCCAATCATTTAAAAGCAGATTAAAATTTACATATTAAAAAGAGGGAAAAGATTAGGCCAAGCCCGCCTGATGGAATAAAAAGGTCTTCACAGCACGGCGGAAGGTGCGCAGATCCGGGATCCTCCATATCTCCGGGGGGAGCTCATTCCAGACAGTAGGTGCCCCCACAGAGAAGGCTCTCCCCCTAGGGGCCGCCAGTCGACATTGTTTGGCTGACGGCACCCGGAGGAGCCCCTCTCTATGAGAGCGTACTGGCTGGTGGGAGGCTATTGGTGGTAGTAGGTGGTAGTAGGTTCCCACAGACAAGAAAACACCGGGAGCCACAAAACCTGGATGGGTGTGGCCAACTCGATGTCACTCACTTTCACCAGTCACATGACAACCCCCCTAGCCACGCCTAGCCAGCTAGTCATTAGGGCAGAGAACCGATTGTTAAAAAACACCGGGAATCACAAAACCCTTTTGACATCTCTCTCTCTCTCTCCCCTCCCTCCTTCCCTTCCCCCCCTCTCTCCCTCTCTCTCTGTATCTCTCTGCCCCAGCCACTTCTCCATCACCCGCCATCGCCCTTACCGTCTCAGGCCAGGCGAGGAGTGACTAGGAGGGGAGGGCGAGGGGCGGGGCCAGCCAGTGATGGGATCGCCCGATAGGGAGCCACAGCAGAGGGTCCAAAGAGCCACATGTGGCTCCAGAGCCGCAGGTTGCTGACCCCTGCCTTAATGTGTTTGTGGTTTCTTTTCTTGCCCCTTGCAACTTTCTTCTTAGGTACCTTCAAGTTCCAGAAAGTTGATCTGCGCAAAGAAGGCTATGACCCCACAGTGGTAAAAGATAAATTATTCTACTTGGACCTTCGAGAATGCCGGTATAAGCCATTGGACGAAGAAGCCTTCGGAAAGATCCAGTCGGGACAGATCAAACTGTAAAAAAAGAAAAAAAGGGGGGGGGGAAAGAGGGAGGGGGATGACGGAAATCAAAAAGAAACTTTTTTTTCCCTTTGAAAACTCATCGCGTCCTTCGGCGGAAGGACCGGGATTACGATGGGGTTGGAAAACTGGAAACGTCCAAGTCGGTTTCTGGGTTTCAGGTTCCCCACCTCCCTTGTTGCCAATCACCTCCCGACGTGATGTCAGACTACAGGGGTGGGGGAAAAATTACGATTAGCGTTTCCCGGAAAAAAGGCACCGCAAAAATTAGGTGTTTTTTCTTTTTTTAAATTGCGTGATCTCCAGCAGCATGGATGATTTGACGTAGCGCCAGCTTTACCAAAGCACAGAGGATCCTACGGCTTTCTTTTCTCCTTTTGGGAAAGGGTGGATCTCCAGTGGATCTAGCAAGGACTACCTTTCTTTGTCCCTGAGCTGGGACTCCAAAGCTCATCACCCTCCCTGATTTAGGAGGATGATGGTTTGAGGTGGGGAGTGGGGGCATCTTAAACCGCCAAGAACTACAGTGTTGGGAATTACCTCCAGGGGGCGACGTTGCGCTGTCTTTCTCTGCTGATTAGCCATTCTTATATATTTATTTTATCAGGGG